>NC_081450.1:1650511-1676099 GCF_007210705.1 Tigriopus californicus | reverse complement strand
CATCATGCTCTCTAACGTACAAGTGCGCCCGGGTAAGGTCTTTCCATATCTTCACCACAACAACCAGTTGGTTCATCACATTGCTTCCATTCCGGGCAAACAATGTGAATTGATCTCTTACCTGATGATCCAATCCCGTTTTCAATGGCGTTGGAAATTGACCTCCTGGAACGTTATTATTGACGATGCACACACATCCAACCACGTTTCGGAACTAACCAGGCGAACCGGAAAGATTCCAGCCCTCACCAGATATCAACAAGCTTTGGAAGTTGGAGATAAGCCTTGGAACAGATACCACCACAACCACATCCACACAGGGACAATTATTCGTCCTTGTCGTTTGATTGGAGAGGAGGAAGTGTGGTTGTGGTGGTGGTGGTGGTGGAGGTGGAGGAGGTAGTACTACCACGAGTACAAATCGAAACTACAGTACTGCACTACTCGAGCGAGACTTCTTACAAGCTGTGCTCTGTTCTTCTACTATTGGATTGGATTGGCCAGGTACCAAGGCCAGAAGGGACACATCCGACCGTGGTCGCGATGAGGAAAAAAAAGCCTTCGAGTCGTGGCCATGATAAAAGACAAAGATAGTCATACCGTAGTCGGAATAAGAAGACGAGAGAACTCGGACCGCCGACCACTTTCGCCGTCCTTCCGGTGGATTGGATACAATTTCTCTGGCAAGCCATTGGCGATCACAGCCTTCGGGAACGACTCGAAGAATCCACGTGGAACCAAGGCCAAAGGATTGCATGGCAGAATCTTGTTGCGTCCTCAACAGCAGAAAAGCGGATAAATGGATTAGGCTGGTCCGTGGATGGAAGGATTCAATAATGAACCAAATGCTTTGAAGACCCATGCATCGATTATTTTTTTCCTTCCTCGAAACGTGCCTTTCAGATCAGTGATCCGGAACGAAAAGAATAACCGAGAGCCCGAATTTTGACGCTTCAATAACTTTAAATTTGCAACACATTCTGAATTGGTCCATGTAAAAAAGCGACCTGCTTTCATGTGTCATGACATTTCGATGATGGATGGAGGATTACCGGCGCCAAGGTTTCGAGAGTGCCAAGAGCCAACCTCAGGTCCAATCTCAAACCTCAAGAGATAAAGCATAAGATAAGGAGTCCTACTGACTGACATATGAGCATGATCTGGTGGTAGAAAGCCATGCACGAGTGTCGTCGTCGTCGTTGTCGTCGTTGTCGTCCTGGTCGGGGGTTCGACCAAGGGCTGCAGACCAGGTGCATGCCACTACCTCCATCTAAATATCCAGCTAAAGCGAATTGCATGCTTTCATCACAACTTCTCTAGAGGAAGAAAAATCATTCTAAACTCTGGATGGCAGGGACCACAATTTCAAGTTGAAAACTCAGTCCACAAGACACGCTGGTTAAGAGAGAAACCACATCCTGGATTCAGAGAGATGTTGCCGATGGGATGAAAAACCCTCAATTCTATCTCCGGGATCCTGCTGGGTCATTGAGGGACGTCCAGGTGGGTTTTAGGGGGATTCCGCCTACACGGGATCAAATATAGTAAGTCTGGGGGTAAAGATTGAATGAAGGTTTGATTTTGTGGGGGTTTCATTGAAAGGATGACGGGTGAAGAAACCGCGTATTTTGGACGATTGGTATCTGCTACGTGGGTTGCCCAATGGGGGTCCAGGTTCGACGATCTAACTATTATCATTAATGAAGCATACGACCAACTTTGATTGCGGGTCTAAATGTGTTCCATAAGCACTGGACGCGTTGGTGACTAAAATTTGAGTTCATGCGTATCTTTAAAGAAGGGATTGAACCTGAACTTTGAAGAGGAATGACTTGATCGAAATTATAAGTGGAAAATGTGAGGGTTTTTTTTGTCTTCTTCTCTAGTTCAAATTTAAATCCCCTTGACCAAAGATGGAAATCCCGAATGCAAAGATTGATTGAGAAAGGTTAGTTTTTGTTTGTGATCAGTACTACCATCTGTGGAGTTGAAACTTACTTCATTAACATGCTAAGGTACAATTGAAATTAGAAAATTGCAAACTTTTTATTTCAATTGTTCCCCATTTTAAAGCAAAACAGTTAAGAAGCTATAAAGCCCAACTGATTTTAAGAGAGTGCGAATATTTCTTGAGACTTCTTTTTTGATATTGTGGGTCAAATCTCGTCCTTGACAACATATTTTTTTTTAGTTTTGTTCTCCATTTTGATCTTATTCCAAGGCAAATAAAGAACAATCATTTTTTTCTGACGAGAGAAACTTTTGCGCAATGCAATCCGAACCAAAATCGACATTTCTGTCATAATCCTGACATAATCCCCCAAAAATACCAAAATCCGATCGAGATATGTACGAGATATCACAACTGTTTTTGAACGAAGTGTCTTTCCTGACCAAAGTGTTAAAAAAAATATTTCTAAATGTGTATGAGTAAGGGCTTGTTGTTGAAGCATTGAGGAAAAAATGATCCATCAAGTGAGCCCATAAAGTTACAGATTTATCGGTTAAGAAACATTCTAGAAAGCAATGCAAATCAAGAAGATTGTTGATAGAAGTCTAGAAACTGTACGAGATTAGGTCTCATGTTTGATTCTTTTCCTTTGCCGAGACCAATTGTTTAAGGTCAGAACAATAACTTGCTTTGTTTATAGTTGTGTACATTCTCTCTACCAATTGATGGCTTGGGTTAGCTTTATATTGGAAGGGTTTTGAGGAGCGGCCCTGGACCTTTCGTGAATGAGGATCCGTTGGGTTCCATTTCTAAAGGTTCTAGGAGGGCATTCCAGATACGGATGGCGCTTGGCAGGTTGAGGGTAAATGCCAAATGGTTGTCAAAACTAGTTTTCCTGACGGAGGAACTCTTCACATTAAGTTGCAATTTGATAACTGCTATGCTCGCATTCAAAGCTTTAGGTTTGCTCCTCGACGGGCAAAACAAGCTATTTTTCCGAACATTTCTAATTGCATTCGACGTTTTACTTTTTGCCAAGTAACCGATTCACGAAACCCCAGGTTTGGTTACTAAATCTTCTTTGATTTTGATATTTTGCATGTGTATGTTTCGCAGGGAAACTGAGTATTAACTATGTATCTTTGTAATCAGAGGTACTGCAGGTTTCTCATGTGCCTCAGATTTTTTTTTTGAATATAATGGCCAGTTTGATATCAAGCAGGGCATCATATCCAGAACTAGGCCAAAGAAGTTATTTTTGTTGATCCGTTGATGCTGGTCTTCAATGAGGGTTCCATAGAAAATGATGTGAATTTTTATTTTGTGTCCTTATATTTACTGCCTTGTGTGCAACTTGCAATGGAGTTGATGAACGAAATGCGGGTCTTTTTGGGATAAAAGACATACTTGACCAACCATTTTTGGGGCCCTTTTCTTGTGTACCAAAACATACTCAATTGCTTGATCAACTATCATTTCAAAGGTCAAAATTACGTATTAGCAGGTGTTTGAAAATATTGATCACTTAGCATTGCCCATTTGCATTTGACCCTAACACTCCAAGAAAAGACGCTACTATTACACAATGATCGAACCTCTCTCAAATCAAATCAATAATTCATTTGGTTCATTGTGCTTTCCATTGAAACATTTGACCTTAAACATTTCAAACCTAACTTACAGTCAAAGTAACCATGATTTGTTTCGAACCGGACAGGCGGCTTTTTAACTGCAAGGATCTCAGCTAGGGCTTCCATCTTTAGCAGAGGAGGGCACAGAAGTAAAATCAAAACCTCTCGATCGAGTGTCAAAACGTGACCTTGCCTTTCTGGGACTCAAACACAGGATTGCTTCAAGAATCGTTCCAGATCTTTGAACGTTTGCTTGTACCTTTTTATGGTCAAGTTGAGAACCCTAACCGAGGTCCTTCAAGCTGCTGAGTTGCATGAGAAGCGTACAAGACGAAGATGTCGGTCTAGGAGCTCCTAGGTTAAACCAAAGTATGTAATACCTAAATATTAAATATATATTTTTTCCTATTTTGACTTGTACTCTTTGTGACGAGGAATTGAGCGATTCAAAAGATTCATTGGTAAATGATACAAACCAGAAACCAGCCTTACAAGAGCATTTAGTTGAGAGCCTTGGAAGACCATCTTAATTTAGTAGGTCGACAATTAGAAAAAGGAGACTCTAGCACGGAATTCAGTATTGTTGCCTCCATTATAAAAAAGTACAAAAGGTATCTGATGTTGTATTTCAAGATGAGGCGAAGACGAGTGTTCATCTACTGTATCTTTAAATTTAAAAGTTAACAATTTAGAGGAGTACAGTGTAGACTATTCAAGAGCAGAAAGCACACTTGACAGTTATCAAGACATCGGGACGATCTATCTACTATTCCCCTCAACCTTTTCATCAAGTGTAGATTGCACTTCCAACATCTGATAATGGAAAAGTATCAGAAGTATCCATGAGCTTTGTCCCAACCCAGGATTTAGGGTCAATTCTAGAGTAGACGGTATAGGCTTAATGTGCGTATTGAGAGCACCTTCAAGTCCTCGAGAATCCAGGCTAGTTCGAACAATGAAGTCCACTTCTCTTCTTTCTCGGGCTACTTCATTATATGGAAGAATACGTAGGCATTGATCCCGTGGCATCTTTCAAGCCAGACTTGGACTAATTTTTAAATGAAAAATGAAAATTCCTGTTTACTCTTCATCATTACCCCATCATTTTTATACCATCTTATTACCGCTCTAGTTGTTGGACATAACTCTGGGATTGACATGGTTTGTAGGATTGTCTTTAACCCACATGAGAGGAAAACGATCGATGGAATCAGGAGTGGACGGACACCTTGGTAAAACCACACGTGGTAATTGAGTAGTAAAATTTTCTTTGGGGTCAAAAACACTCTCTGCTCTGTATAGCGTTCAAAGTGGGGAAAACAGCTCAAGTGAAGATTTGACGTGTCCTAGTTGTTCGTGTCAATGACATTTTCCACGTTGATTTCACTTCAAGAGCTTTCAGTCGAAACGAGATTGTTCAGGTTCTTCATAATAAGGCCAACCACAACAGGAAAAAGAACGTTCCCCAATTCATGAAAAGCGAGGCCAAAAAAGAACGCAGAGAGAAAATATACCATCCAGCCTTTAGAATCCCTCTTTGGGTTTCCAAAAGTTGAAAGAAAACTTTGAACAGGCGGGTTTTTCCCACACTCTGTGATCTGGAGTTATATATTATTGACATTTGGTTCAAGGCCACTTTGGCGTGACTCCACTACTCTTGGATCGTAGGCGGATAACTCAGAGTTCCATCATGCCGTGGCCTTTAACGTTTAACCATTTGGAAACATGCCTCTCAAAGAAGTAGGAACACAGTTTCACCTGGCAAGATTGAAGGGACATTTGGGTAATGCAGCCTTGCTCCAATGACCCGAGTATCATATCTCAACGTCACTCTTAGAGCACGGAAACAGATGTGATATTGCCGAGCTAACAAATTAAGTCGTAAATGTTGAGATATATCACAGAAACGATTTTTAACAAAAATATAATAAACCTGCCCATCTAAAGACCATAATTGCAAATAAGTTTTGTCTGTAAGTTTTTCAATTCATATCCATTTGATCTCATCGAGAAAGCCAATGGCTTAGTTGGAATACAATCTAATGAACTCCACAAATGAATGCCCGGACAGGTAAGTTCATTCAAATTTGTTTATTCTTCTTTTTTTTTTAGGGCCTGACAAGTAAATCAATCCTTGGCGTTGCCTCAGACGCTATTCTTGGAAGTCTTCCATGTACTGAATCAAAAATAACAAAACAGTACCAACCGGGGCTCGTTATTTTCCTTTCATTTCATTCAACTAAATCCAAATCTTGGATGGCATGATCAATTTTCAATGTTAGTTTGTCACAAACTTTTGACTGCATAGCCCTAACTAAGTTTAACCTTGGCTATGTTTTTAAAAAAGTGGTCGGACAGCTGGCTCAACCCCGAATTATGAATAGTGCCAGAGGAGAGCAATTGCTTGGAACGGGATTGTATTTGAGGTTTCCACTCAAAGTTTGGACAAATTCAGTCTTCAGTCTGTGGTCAGTAAAGGTAATGTTTGTCTTCCTCAAAATGCTTAATGTCAGGGTTTCCGCACTAATTTTTTCTTGAATTTCTTTCACTTGACATGCCTATTCCCTTCGAGTACTAGAAGGAAGCACTAAAAAATGAAGGAGCCCGAGAAAGAAGAGAGGTGGACTTCATTGTTCGAACTTGCGTGGATTCATAAACATTCTCTCGTAAACTGTTTGAAAAAAATATTTTGGAAATACGTTTATGACTGATGACTAGAGTCCGACCAAAAATGTTTTTTGCACAAAAAAGTATTTTTCACATATTTGGGGATTTTAGGGCCCAAAATAATAGTCTTGTCTATTTTCATTTTTTTGACCTTTTTTCTTTTCTTCCTGTGATAATAAGTAACAAAAAAGGATGACTTCTGGAAACAAGGACTTTATTCAGTTGTGGGTCAAATAGGACACAAATCTAATCATTAGGTGAGCAAAAGTGCCCTAAGCAATAGAACTAGACTCTCCAAAAGAATCAATTGTATACTCTACCATGACATCGGAATCACTTAAAAAGTTAAGCATTGTAATAGAGAAGATTTAATATCTTGTCAATAAAATGAGACAGCTCAATAGCTCACCCAGTATATGCAATTGTTTTCCAAGAATTTGACATCACAAAAAGCAATAAACAGGACTAACAATGACCTTTCGGCCACGGCAGCAACGTTTTTGCAATTTATCGCCTTTTTTCGTATATTCCAAAACAAAACTTTTTTTTGACTTTTTCGCACTTGATATTTTCTGGATTTTTTTCATATTTTCCAACTCTTTCTCATTTTTTTCCCAAGTAACAAAAAAGTTCGGCCAAAATGGAAACTGACTTTTTTTAAGGTCTACTAATCAGGGGCCAGCATGGACATGGCAAGAATCTGCTTCTTAGGGATGTCAGGTTCAATTACCAGTGCTTGAAGACACTATAATGTACTATTCCTTTTCATCTATGTGTTCCTTGATGCGGGGGAAATCAAAAATAGACTCGGGCCGGCCAAAATTTGCAGGTAAATATGGTCTTAATTGACAGCAAATTTGCATAAAAAATCAACCGAATTTACGTAAAAGTTTGCAAACAAACTTTCCAAACATAGGCCCCAACTAGTTCTGGGGGGAGTGTAAGGGCCGTTTTTGCCTTCCCTATTACGCAAGACGTAGATGAAGAGGAAAATAATATTATAATATATACCGGTACTGGGCTTTGAACCTGCTATCCTTTGGGAGCAGTTTCTTGCCTTGCTCATGCTGCCTCCCAGACTGATCACCATTTTGCACATCCTTAATAATTAGTGAAAAAGATAAATCTCAGTTCATTAACAGAAAAACCAATAATGCTGCGCCAGAGCATGGCAGACATTGCAGAACAATTTTTCTTAAAAAAAAATAAGTTTTTAGAGTTTCTTGAGTGATAATAAGTCAAATTTTCCCACATTAGCTATCCATGTTATGGCCATTTACCCTATAAACATGAAAATATGTCAAGATGTGCCTGATTTTTAAAGGAGAAGTTCATTACACAAACAAAACTGAGTTCCAACATTTGAAATAGTCTTAAAAGACTGCAATGATAAAAGAGCCATTTAAGATGGAAGGAATACATAAGCATGTGGTTGGTAATATGTATGCAATCTACTTCCTACCTACGTGTTTATTTTTGCAAAAAGTTTTGAAAAAATCAGGTAGTAAAATTTCACATTTTTTTTTAAAATTGATCACAATGCTAGAAATTATAATGATTTTTCACAAATATTGGTAATTTTTTTTGCAGAAATGGCATTAAGAATTGCAAAAATTGGCAAAGATTGTAGTTCATATTGCAAATGCAATAAACTTGCAGAAGAATCTCGGATGTACAAGTTTTCTTTGCAAAATTTTCAGAATTTAAGGTTGCAAGTTTTGGCCGGCCCTTATGATGACCTCTCTCAATAGGCATTATTTACTTGGCATTGAAAGACAAAATTTGGAACTGAATTTATCCAAGGTAGGTGTTTAAGAAATATGTTCTTAATTCTAATGAATTTTGTTTTAAATGTGAAAAGGTGCGCCAGGTTTGCATTTTGTAACATATCATGGCAATGAAATGGCAACTTTGCGCAAATTTAGTGTAGAAAAATCCAGCCGTGATAACATGAGCTTCAAACCGTTAATCGAAACTTACAATAAAAACTAATTTTTTGAGAGGCATAATTGTAATAATTCCTTTTTAAAATTGCTAATGAAATAGTGCAAAATCAGTCTACTTTCGTCTGAATCCTTTATTTGTATTAGTGGTCCTCAACATTGTGATTCACGGTCAAAACTCTGTTTTGGGGTTGATAATCTTCAAACAACGTCGCGTTTTAGTTCTCTTTACTCGAACAAGAACGCAAGATATGATTGTGATCCTAAAAGTAACCTAAGTCCCAATAACCTTTTTCGAACAAAAAAAAAAGAGCTGCAAATGAAAAACAATGTTCTAAATATGCACAGTAACCCATGGCATTCATCATTAAGTATCACGGCCCTTCATTTGACAAGGCCGGAAATGCACAAAGGTCCTCATGCAAACCAACTTCAGAAAAAGACATCAAAAGGCCAAGTCTTTGAAGCAGAAGTAACCAGCAGATTACTCATGCTATCTGAAAGATGAACACTAAGTTTATTAAGCCTTTAAAGACCAACGTATTTTTGGCTCTAAAAAAAGCCATGGGACGCAATTTAGGTGGAAATATTTCACCTCATTGGTCGTCTGGAACTCCTGAGCAATCTTTTTATTTAAAACTTCGTGAGAAGCTCTATGAGAACCTATAACGTCCGATTTATATCATATCTGAAAAAGATCCACCGCACTTGTAACCGCATCTCCACCAGAGATATTGACAGTTAGAAAATGATACCATCAAAATCGTCAATCAGGTACTGGGCTTGTTAAATATTAATTGCACATTTCACTGTCATGAAAGATGTGCATGAGGAAGAAAAATATTCGAATATTGCCTGGAAAAACAGGAGCAGTTAGTTTAAAGAATAGTGTAAAACGGTCTCTCAAAATCTTCGAGCCTTCATTTCTTAATTTTGCGATAGCTTGATATTTGTTCTGATCAATTGCACAAAAATGAAAGTAAAACATGACAAAGATCAAGCGCGAAAGAAATGGTCCAAAAAATGCGAAGGTCATTAATCAATCAGCGAGTATGTGAACAACACATGTAACAGTTTGGGCACAAAATCTAGATCCAGGAAACACATTTCTTAAGTACGGGGAAAAGCTCACACCCAATATTTCCCCATCCAATCTGAAGACCCACGGTCATTTCGAGAAATAGCATGGTCGATTGGGGAGCGTTTGTAGTCCTTTCTGGTGGATCCACCCCGAGTATAATCACTGGAATAGCTGTCACCTCTAGAGGCAGACGGACGACCCCGATCTCGAGAATGACTCAGCTCATAAGAGCTGCTCTGAGACGAAGCCTTGAATTGAGAGTCCAAAGGCTTCTCCCAAGACCATTCTCCCCCATAGGAGGGAGAGCGCAGGGCCATTGGCATCTCTGACGAATGAGCTCGAGAAGAATAATTCGAGGAAATCAGCTGTCTTTCGTAAGCTTCTCGCTCTTCAGACGGTTTGCGATATCCTAAGGAGCTCCGAGATGCGGAACTAGATCCTTGGACAACACCATCTCTCATTCGTCGGACTTCGGACTCCAATTCTAGAATCTTTTTCTCTTTGAGTAGAAACTCTTCTCGTGTCGCAAGCTCTTGAAGCTTCCTATCGCTCGCTAGGCGAATGGAGGAAGATTGGTAAGGACCTGCAGTCATACCCGGATGAGAATCTGGTCTTACAGAGGAATACTGATTCGGACTCGCACGTTCGTAAGCTGCAGATCGTGGTTGCTCATTGAAAGTGGTTGGGGGATGTCGATAAGAATTCATCTGAGAGCTGGCACCAGATTTCAATGAACGGTATGCCTCTGTCGTAAGGCTTGGATAGTTTCCATATTTTGAAGGCGGATACAAGCCTTGCGACGGTGGTTGGCTGGAAATGGATCGCACTGAAGGAACCACGTGCATTCCTGACCTTGGATTTCCACCCGAGTTACGAGCATTGTTAAAATCTTGCTTACTTATGTGCGGTGGGGCGGGGGCTGCTCCCATAATCGGATTGAAACGGCTCTTTTTGAAAGGAGGAGGGCCATTGTTGGCTTGTGGAGCCTTCGCCTTTAAAGGTTGCTTTGTCCCCGAAAGATTGGTCGTTTGTCCAGGTCCATTGAGGGCCGAATGGATAATGTTTGAAGCAAATTCTAGATCGGACCTATCCAATTTGGCGGCAACTAACCCTGGGATTCGCCGATCATGGCAGTTATCCAAGCTGAATAAGCGACTCATTAAGGCATGGTGTCTTGGCTTCAGTGGCTTCAGTTGAGGGCTCATGATGCCCTTCCTCATTGCTGAGAACATGAATTTTTCGTAAGAAAACCGGAAAGCCTCAGCATTGTGTGCTTTGTAGCGCTGTAGAAAATCTTCTGGGCTTATTGTGCCCACAACACTAAGGGCCTCCTGAAGTTTTGGGTCTTCGATATCGTGTTCAAAGTCAATCTGGTCGTAGCTCTTGGGCTCCAAACTCCAATACGTTGCAATCAAAGGCGGAACAACCATGGATTTAATGAGAGCTCCACTGAAGTAGATCCTTTCATGAGGGAGCATTGGTCGGCAGTTCAAATAGATCGTCTTCCCATACGGAAACATACCTTTCAGTGGAGTGTATCCAATAGCTAGGCCCTGAACATTCAGCGTCTCATTCAGGCAAAGAACTTCCTTCCCAATGTCACTCATATCGGTCACAACAGCGAAGGCACAGGCTGTATAGGTAGAAAATGTGGGACCACCATTGAAGTTAACTGTTTTAGTTATCCTCGCGTTGACCCAGGATTCACTTGTCGGCATTGGATAAGGCAATGCGCACTTGACCGGAGGTTTCATGTACGCTATAAACTCCTTGAGGGTCAAGTTACGAGATTTGAGCCAAGCTTGGAATTCATAACCCGAAAAGGTATTCTCGGTAGGGGATGCATCCAATGGCAATCCAAATGACGCGTGAGCAGCCCTCTTGTATGGCAGGTCATCCATAACACCGGGGACTTTAGGGGTCCCCATGGCAATGAAAAGAAAGTCACCAGGGCGCAATAGACGGCTCACCATCCACACTTTGCCCATAATGCCCCATATCGCAAGATTTTTGTTCCCCACAATGACCCGTTCTTTGGTGCGAACCAATTCAACCACCATTTGAGAAATTCTCATTGACCTGGGTTTTGGACTCATAAAATCGACTATGACGCCAAAGGTGTGAACGAACGGCTCAGAGAGTGGAGTTTTATGTTTCAATTCCATTAAGGCTTGTTTTTCTTCTTGTGGCAGGATTTCATGTCCTTCGGGAAACAAATCTTTGGTCGTTAAGGGCTCCAATTCTCCTCTAAGGAACGCCTTGGTGTCCTTCCCAGACAAGGCTGGCAACTCCCTCAACCATCTCCACACTGCATGCCCCTCGTCCGGAGAATGACAATCCGAGCCTTGATGACTGATCCAATTCAACTTTTGCTCAAAGTTGACTTGGTGTGCGTGGAAATGAGACACGCACCCTGTTTGCAGACGCTCCTTGATGCGAGTCTCATCTTTGTCAACTAAGCGATCTTTGTTCCAACTACAGAAGACTTGGGTTCTTTGCTCAACCACGTAGGTCAAATCCACATTTCCTAAATTCACGTCCCTAAAAACACAGGCCTCTGGAAAGAAAGACACTACCTGACTTGGCTTATTCTTGATCGAGACCAAAATCAATCCACCGTCAATGCTTCCATCAGAAGTGGCGCGCTGAACATGGACGATTCTGCCGGAACAAGGTTTGGTATAGACTTCACTGCCAACGTCAGATGAAGTTAGCCCACCTTCCTCCATCTTACCGACCCACTTTTTGCCGCCCCGTTTTCCCCTTTTAGTCTTGCCGCCATTCATAACCGTCGTGGGCATGGGACTAGCAGGAGCACCCTCCGGGCCCGATTCAGCAAACTCATCCTCATTCTCAGAGTCAAGAATAATAACTTCTTCGCAATGAGGCGAACTGGCCGCTCTACCTTTGGACGGAGAGTCAAATATCGGATTCACCACGGAGGAAGGATCTAGTTCAGAAGCCTTTGAGGGCTCGGATGGATCGACACAGTCAATTGGCGGTTGGCTGTCCACTTTGGACACGGATTCAACAATGGATTCCTTGGATTCCATGATGATTCCGATCTTGATCGATTTCACACTACACTGGCCGGAGGTCGGATTTCCACAGTCCATGGAGCACGGCCACGGCGTTTTTCTTTTTTTTTTTTTTAAAGGTGACCAAATCCTTGAAAATGAGAGAGGCATGTCACAAAAGGAAGACAAGAAACTGACTTGATACATAATCAAATTGTTGCACAATTAGTGGACAGATTGATATGAAAGTTGAGAGGAAAATCAGAATGTTTTGATGTTCTGGATTTAATCAAAATATGATGATATTTCTACAACAAGTCGAAACGTACAATTGAGCACTGTCCCAACTCCCAGCTCCATGCACACAAACAAACAGGAAAGGTTTGGAAAGCACCTCGGGGTCGAACTACCCGGCTGATAGTGAAATGTCACTGGCAATGCAATGGATCTAATGACAAACCAATGTGCAATTTGTACATTGACATTATCATTTTTTGCCTTGCCCTATTGCCTGATGGCGATAGCTGGATTTTTTTCCAAAACATATTCGTCATTGCAATTTCTAGGCCTATTAATGGATTCCGCATGGGATAGTGTGTTGGAAGCGGCATCTAGTAACTTTCTTCTTCCTTTTAATTCGCCACTTTTCACTGTTGCATACGCCCTATTTAGAGATATAACCAGTTAATTCATTCGTATACAGCTCTTTAAGAATAGAAGTATCTTGACTTGAATGAAAGATACCAATTGGCATTTGATAGAGGAAATTTAAACTTCTGGCTTTTTCAAAAATATGACTCGATTCAACATTAGTCTGTATGCAAATGCTGGGATTTAATCACCAAATGAAAACACGATACAAAGAGAATAAATGGATGCATATCTTGGCCAAATTCCGGTACAAACGAATCACAATAGCCCCAAAAATGTGGTATTTCAGATGACAATTAACAGATCAGATTTCGATAAAAAACATCAAAAATCAATTTCATCAAGACGGCCAAGGGTGCGTTTTCCTTTTGTAAGGTGGTTCAGGTGGGGATGAGAATGCGTGATCACTGGGCGATTCTTGGCGCAACAACCGGTTGGTCCTGGGTGCGCTCTCATTGGTCACCCAATGATGGTCGCCGTTGAACTCCAACAGAGGTTGCTGAAGACCGTACAATCCACCCCCGTTTAGTGGCAGATTGGACGCAGAGGCGCCCACGGAGATCCTCGGAGGAGGGGCAATCGGACCCGGAGGGGGAGGTCCATGTCGAATATCAGGCGGTGGTCCGTTTCGGTGATGCAGTGGAGTGGCGTTGGCTGTTTCGTTTTTTTGGCGGTAAGATTGCACAGCAGTGCCCAGGGTCTTGCATATGAATTCAGCTATGGCGAGTTCGCGCGCATTTTGAATGAGATTCCGGGCATTTTCGTCGTTGGTCGATGTGCATGAGAGCACTTTGTGGATCAAGTCCTCGGCTTGACTCATGAGAGGATTTTCCATGGGCACCGCTTTGGCTGGTAGAGGCGGAGGCGGTGCCCGTGTCGGTTCGAAATCAGGGATGAAATCGAAACGGTGGGAAGTGTCTGCGGCGCTGGTGAACACACCGGCAAATGGTACCTTGGGCGCCGAGGCCGAGCTTGAGGCAGGCCAGGACCCACACGATGAGCAAGCGTCGTGGGTGTGCATGGCGTTGGCCTGATTAGGCGGGGCTTGTGCCGCTTCATGAGGACAAAGGTTGCCATCCAAGAGCTTCTTGAAGAGATCCATCTCCACATTGCGCTTCTTGAGCCATTGCATCAGGTTGGTATTGGACTCGAGTTCATCCATATCACATAGTTTGGGATTGTTTGATTTGGGTCGTCCTCCTCCAACAAAAACGATGGTCGCCATATATTTGGGGATGCTTTGGATGCCCAATTTGGCTTGCCATTTCTTCTTCTCTCGGCCCGAGATCTCGGTGGCTTCGCAAAAGACCTTGTCACCTTCACGGAAGATGTACTTGAGGTCACCTTTGCGAAAGTGAACGCCCCAAATGTAGCGGGAAGTAAGGCTTCACTTCCAGTTTCCCGTCCACGCAAGCCTTGAATTTGGCGATATCGAGGTCATGTGAAGCCAACCACTTTTGAAAATCCGNCGAAAGTGAACGCCCCAAATGTAGACCGAGTCCCGCTCGAAGAGTACATCCTTTTTCATGAGACTCCCCTGATGAACTTTGAGGATGCCGGCCTCGGTGCCTTGACCTTTAAGGTTCCGTTTACTTGGGTAGAAATGCACGATCCGAGCACACTGTTGCTCCAGGGGTAACGGGAAGTAAGGCTTCACTTCCAGTTTCCCGTCCACGCAAGCCTTGAATTTGGCGATATCGAGGTCATGTGAAGCCAACCACTTTTGAAAATCCGGATCACTCTCCGAGACGACCCTCTGCTTGTCCTCTGGATGAGGCCCCACCCAAGCATGTGACACTTGGAATGGCACACTTTTATTGTTGGTTCCATGGCGCACTTCAATATTGAACCGATCCGATTCCTTGATCACGTGCATCAAGTCTGCCTTGGTCATGTTCTGGCCCCAACACCATAGACTGTTCCGGTTGAAGAAGGCTCGCTCGCTGGAAAACGGCCCGTTCTCAATCATGATGATCCCGTGCTCAGTTCCCGTCTTGGGTGCATCTGGTTTCTTCAGCTCCACCAATCGGCCCCATATCTCGTTGGGATTCAGACTGATGGACACGTCGATGGCGGATTCACTGAGCGGATCTTTCTTGGGCGGCAAGTCCCCGGTGATCAGCCTGGTGAAGAACTCCTCGTCCATCCCGCGCTTGTTCAAGAACGGATAGATGGAGTTTCCAATGTAGTGAGGAAATGTATCACAATTGCGCTCCAACTTGGGAGTGGGTCCCACCCAGGCCAATGTGGCACAGTACTTGATCTCACAACCGTACTTTTTTTTGGCCTCGACGGCATCCTCTTCGTCCAAGCGTTCCATTTCTAACTGTATTTTGTCCTTCTCCTTGATCACATAGCTCAAATCAGCTTTGGCCATGCGGGCTCCAAATACGTAGGTGTGTTCACGCTTGAAAATGGCCCGCTCACCCACACTATTAGGACCTCGAATGACATGGAGGACCCCGGAAACACTTCCTCTAACAGGACACTTATCCAGTTGAATCACACGGGCTCGGTAGAAGTCGCACTTTTTTTCAACATCACTACGAACCAATTCGGGGTCAGGTTTGGTCGCACTTTTCCAAGCCAAGAGAGCTAACCATTGGTATTCACCAGCAGCTTTGGAGGGGTCGGCTTTGATCAAGTCAACCCCGAGGTAGTCACCCACAGCAATGTGGTCTTTTAAGAAGTCGTAGTACTTGAGCCTGTGACCTTCGATGTAAGTCCGGTATCGCGAGAACAGCGCATTCTCACCATTCTTGGCATCCCCACTCTCAATGGTGATGAGACCCAACCCTCCGTCCAATTCCTTGACCCGTCCAATACAATTAAGATCTGTGGCCGTACTTGGCATGGCAAAAGTGGCTCGATCATTTTCGGGATGGTCATGTGGGGACTCAAATTCCATGGACTTTACGTCATCCTCGTCCTCATCCTCGTCCTCATCTTTGCGATTCATAAGTTCGGTTGGGGCAACAGCCATATCGTTGCGACTCTTTGGTGGTTCAGTTGCGACATTCGTCAAGGGGGCTGCCGTGTCGTTTTCATGATGCGAGCACTCGCTATTGTTATTGCTTCGGCTTTTGGAGCGCTTCCCACGCCAAATCTGAACGGCGACCCTATCACACAGGATGTCTCCAATGCGTTTGGCCGGGATCAAGGGTCGCATATAGCAAAACAGGATCTCGCCCAAGCTGATCAGGTTGGAAAGCTTGTCCTCACCCGACATTTGTTGGCCATTGATCCAGAGATCCTGAATCTTGAACAAGACTGCCTTGTCCTTTTGTTGGACGACACCGGTGCTTTTGTCGACGATGGTGGTTAGCCGTCCGCCAAAATATTCACAGTCCTTGATCTTCTCCTTCTCCTCCACACTCATCTTCTTGCGTTTGCTTTTCGAGCTCGTGTTCTCCACGTACAAGGCCAATCGGGCTAAGGTCTCTTCGGAAGGCTGGTCTCCAACCCAAACGGCGGTACACCTCCAAGTTGGCTTGTAAATCACCATGGAGGGCTGCTCTTTGTCGCCTTGGAATCGCTCGACGCGTTTGTGGGGATAGAGTTGAGAATCCTCGTAAGCGTTGAAGTAGACTTTCTTCTTCTGGTCCTGAATTGCTTTGCTCCAGGTCTTCATATGGCAAGGGTCCAAGGGCTCGCCATCGAGAAGCATGACCTTTCCATTGAATATGGCGGTGAGTTGCTGGACGCCCTGGTCCTCGACAGGATAGGAAAACTGCAGGAATCCCAATCCAGCAGGATTCTGATACAAAAGTTCGCCCTCAACCCCAAACACTTCCTTCTTTTTGGCTTGGGTCTTGGGCCCATTCGAGGCCAATATAGGAAAGTCGGCTTCAACAAACACGCGTTCTTGTGGCGGAGATAACGTATTGGCCCCCGGGGTCGCTAGTGTAACGTTGTTAGGGATGCTTCGGTATTCCACCGAGGACCTTCGACTGTCCTTTTCCAGGGACGCGTGAGATATCGACTTGGGACCTTTAGCCTTTTGCTCATCTTCACTTGGTTCGGCTCCGATCCAGACGCAATGTGAGTACCACGTGGGTCGGACTTCTTGGTTATCTTCGGTCCGATAATTGGCCCCATCACGATTGATGTTCCTCACTTTGGCGAAAACGGGCACTCCGCGGCCGAAATGCTCGCGGAGTACGTTGCCCAATTTATCGACGGTCTTGATTTCACTGGGACGTACTCGCCGACCGTTGAGGAACAATCGGTGGGATCGAACCATAGCTGCTTGAGGCTCGTTGTTCTCATTGTGGAACGAGATGAATACGGCTCCAAAGCAGTGGCCAATCACGTGGCAATCGACTTTATATTCAACCTCGTCATCGTCCACTTCCATGATGACTTTTGTTGAGGATGGAGGAGCCTCGTCTCAAGAAGGGATTAAGTCCGTTTCC
The DNA here is from genome assembly GCF_007210705.1 of Tigriopus californicus. Classification (NCBI taxonomy): domain Eukaryota; kingdom Metazoa; phylum Arthropoda; class Copepoda; order Harpacticoida; family Harpacticidae; genus Tigriopus; species Tigriopus californicus. Next base: position 1,658,743 of record NC_081450.1, on the reverse strand, counting down.
GCTGGTTACGTCATTGAGCTTTTGATGAATCTGCAAAAAAAAAATAAAGGGAGTAAATGGACAAGCGTATTCGTTTCAAGAGGTCACAAAGTTCAGGTTTGTTTGTTGATGAATCGTTTTATCATCGTCTTTGAGTTACATTCATGGACTATAATAATATCAACCCCCCCAAAGAGCACCACGTTAGAGTGAGAATAAGTTGGAGGTGAACTTGGTAATGCAGTCTTGCGAGCACAAGATTAGTTCAAATGAGATCACATCATTGGGTACGGAGATGGTTTGAGCGATTTTGGACACACGCAAACACACGTGGACGGCCAATCGTCGAATGAAACACCATTTTCCGCACGCACACTTGACCCGACTTCGCCAAGTGTCAATGAGTGTTTTGGGAAGGATTTCGTTTTCGATGTCAATTTCGGACCGATCGATCGTTCGGAGGCAATGGTCGATGAGCGAATCTCCTCGTTTCCGGAGCACCAAGATCTGTGGGAGTCGATTGAAGGTCTCAAAACTGTTCCCAGCGATGTCCAGAGAGTCCAATTGTTTATAGAGCATGGTTCCAGGGAGGTATTTGAGTTGGTTGTTGGCCGCTTTCAGCACTTGAAGAGACTGAACGGTTCCCAACCGGATCGGTAATCGGGTCAATTGGTTGTCGTTCATGTTCAACGAATGCAACTGAGAGCAATAACAGATCTGTTCCGGCAAGCGCTTGATGCCGTTTTTGGCCAAGGATAAATTAACTAAGGAACCGACCAAATTCGATCCAAACGTGAACATTGCCACGGGAAGCTCCGTGAGTCGGTTTTCGGACAAGATAATGGATCGGAGTTTGAGATCACGGATTTGAGGCGGGATCTCCTTGATTGAGTTAGACGCCAAATCTAGGGTGGTCAAATGCTTGAGTTTGAATATCCGCGAATCAATCTTGTTGAGGTTCAAATCAGGCGCTTTGAGGATCTCGAGCGAGGACGGGAAGTTGGAAGTCATTGGGTAGTCTCTTTTGTCCTTGATATTCAACACTGTCACGGGTTTGGTCACCTGGGCCGCACTAGCCGGATTCATGGCGGACAGACTCAGCTGAGAAACATCTCGACCCGCCATCACCTTGCCCAGAACGTTCAGAAAGGCCTTGAGAGGAACGACATCGGCCTTTTGGATGCAAATATCCAACTGAGGCTCAATCAGACGAATGGTGGCCTTGCCTTCGTGAGCAAATTTCGTGAACACACCTTGCACGTTCTTTCTCACTTCGTATTTGGTCCCGCCTCGATTTTGAGCCGTGCACACCAGGATGAAGATCTCAGACTCTTTGGCTGAACCAGTCACGGATTTTTTCCCGATTGAAATAGAGCTGCGGACAGGTTTGACTTTGCCTTTAATGTTGTGCGTGCACAGAGCCCGATTGGACACCAGAACATCGGCGCTGATCCGCATACCCGCTGAAAGGATAAAAATGATTAGCACTCCGGATGGATGAGATATGAGAGATCAGAGCCCGGACACAATGGTTTGTGGGGTATTGTTGTATTGTTGTACTATATGAATCCAAGACTGAGTAGGCCCGGTGGTGGCTCCACCTGACCCGTGGACATGATTTTACTGAGAGTGGTCTCCAAACGCTCCACAGGACCCCCTGAGCCTTCGATGGTGGCCTTTTTGATGAGCGGCAAATATCGGCGACTCAAGGTGACCACCAATTTGAGGAACATTTTGCCGAACATCTCGGCCAACTTGTGACCGCTCACCTCCAGGATCACTTGAATGAGCGTGGCCGTCACATCGTTGACCGGGTTAAGATTCAATTCCGACGACAGCCAACACCAAGCGTATCCAACGCCATGCGGGTGATCGGCTTGGCCCAACTGATCTTTGGGCAGAGCCGTGATGGTGACTGCGGCGTACAATCGGGCAATACCCGCCATGCGTTTCACATACAAGTCTTGCTTCTCCAATGAGCCTTCGTTGGTGAGCTGGTATCCCAGAGATTGGTAGTAAGCCGTGGAATCCTGCTGGGGAGGCTTCTGTTTGTGGTATGGGACCAGATAGGGACACACCTCGTAGGCGGTGGCCAGGATCAATTGGCCGAAATCCCCAAATTCCGCCCACAGAGACACGATCACTTGAGCCACGCCAAAGGCCGCATCCGGCTTGGCGCTGATCACGTCCGAGCCTTGATCCACGAGTTTCTTGGCTAGGATGTATTTGCAGAATGGGATGCCCATGGGATGGATCGAGGCATTAAAAGCTTGCCCGGTCACCTCAAGGCCTTGACCTCGGAGAAGGGCTTGGAGATGGTCGAGCTTCTGTCGGAGATGAGACGAGGAATTGGCATTGAGGGCATTAACCGGCGTGTTCACAGCCTTTTGACATGAGAAACGGAAGGATTTATGAGCAGGGTCGGACATGAAAGCACGCAGATGGTCCAACCAATTGGCCTTGAAGGTCACCAAAGCGTCAAATTTGGCCCGATTCGAGGCCGAGATTTCCCTAGCCAATTGTGATGTGGCGGATGAGGGCGTGGCTGGAGCCGTGGGAGTTGGACGAGATTGGGGTTCGATGGAAACGACCACCGGAACGGGAGGCGGGGCACTCACAGTCGGTGGAGGTGGCGTTTTCGGGACGAGGGCGGGCGGCCGAGCGGCCTCAGCTTGGGCCTCAGCTTGGGCCTCAGCTTGTTCCTTTTGGAATTGCTGCGAGGCCACGGACAAATCTCGAAGCAACCTTTCCAGTTGGGCGTGGCTGTCACGGGCCTGCGATAATGTGGCGGGCGAAGGCAAGGTCCCAGTTTGCAAGAACTGCTTCAATTGCGGCAAATCCTGCTTGCGTTGGGCCAGAAAGGGTGCCAAGGCCGGTGATTGAGCCTGGACCGGAGCGGCCGCCGCTTGCAACGCCTTCTCAGCCTTCAGTATTAACTCGACCCACTTCTGACACTCACTCCGGAAAGCCTGGAAAGCGGCTTGGGCCTTTTCGGCCTTCTCGGCCTTTTCAGCCTGGGCCACCTTTTCATCTGCCTCGGCGGCTTCCATCTGAGCCTGAACTTGTCGCCGCCGCTTGTCCTCGGCCTCCTGCCGCGCCACAGCCAACCGTCGAGTCTCGGCGGCTCGTTCAGCCTCGGCCTCGGCCTCCACCCTCAAGCGCTCTTGGGTCTTTCGCGCCAAATCCGCCATTCGCGTCTCACTCTGAGCCTGATACTGATGGCGACTGGCTTGATCGAAAGCCACTTGAACTTGCGCCACCCGTTGGCGATGGGCCATGACCACCCGATCCCGGTCGACCTGACGAGCCCGTTCGGCTTGGCGCAGCTGTTGGTCCACGGGCGAGGTCCAGCCGTAGAGCGGTGAACCCGTCCGAGGCACCGGGGATAACCGGGGACTGGACTTTCTTCGCGCGGCGACCGGAGCAGGTGGAGTGGACTTTTGAACTTCATCCTGGACGGACGGCGGGTCAGACCGTGGGCCAGGGGTAGGCGTGGTCGGGGGCCAGGGTCCCAAGGTGACCTCCAGCTCATCGGATCGACCGCTCAAGCTGAGGACGCGCTGCCAATCCCGCGTCAAACGGGCCAAGCTTTGGGCCTTGGCGCGATCCATTTCGGAAGTGACTTCTTCGAGCACGCACGTCCAATCGCTGGGCGAGGCGTGCCATTCGGGCGAAGCCGCTGGTACGGCCGGTGCGCCCCGGTCATAATGTAAGGCGCCTTTGGGCGTGGCTCGCAGACTCAACACCACGCGAGCCCGGGCATCACCCGTGTTATTCATGTCTAAGGGGGAGAACCGGGAGAGCGGGGGAGGGTTGGAACTGGACCGAGTGTTCCGAGTGTTCAGCGTGTGCTGACCGTTCTGGCTTGGACTGACTGGTGGCCACGACGTGTTTGGAGTAGGATTGTGGAGGATCGAGGCAGTGTCTCCCTGGGCTTGCCTCAAAAAGCGCCAGAGTCTGGGAAATGCCCCGAGGTGCTGCAGGCCCGCATCCAAATGCCTTGATGGGCTTGATTTCCTTGACCTACCAGAGCGCCTGCCACTGAAAAAGATAGGAAGATTGATAAATAGGGTTGCGCAATGGAGCCAAATTATTTCAGTGTATGACCATACACCAACGTCGGTGCTAAGTAGTTAAAAAAGGTCGAAATTGGTCAGGGGATGAAAATAGTTAGAGTGAGTTTGAGTCATATTATAGGACCTGAGTAGACCGAACACGCTACATACAAAGGGGGCAGATGTAAAGTGGTGCTTTCAAAATCAAAATCCATTCGCTTTATCTAGGGTTGTTCCACGTTTAGTTGAACAACGTGGGGGGACGAAATTGAAATTTGGTCTGACCTATTTTGATTGGCCTTGACCCAAATCAATTTCTGCTGCCCCTGGCCTTGATACAGCTCGTTCGATTGGGTCCCACCATTTTGATCTTCTCTAGCCCTTTTCTTTGGCTGTCGATTTTGAGATAGAAAAAATCTAGAAAATGTAGCCATTGACACGAAGTGCCGTCTTCAAGTTATTCCGCTGGCCATTCTGGCCTTCCTTGTCAAGGTATAGTATAAATATATCGCTCTGAACTTGTTTCTGAAGTATGAAGAGCCAAATCACGGTCATCGGTGTCAATCAAAGTTGTTCCATCCACATTGAAAAATATTAACCGAAGTGAATCCCATTTTGAAAGCCCCATGTTCCAACTAGCCAGAGGCTCATTAGTATTGCCATTGCCCAATGGTAACTTTTAATCAATACAAATTGGGCAAGATCGGTCAAAGCGAATCTGAGATTGACTGGATCAAACCCAAGACCGGAAGTAAGATTACAATCCTAAAACTCCTACGGTTATAAAAAGCACCACGAGATAAGAGAGTGCAATTTGTGGAGGCACTGATTACATTGAGGACAAAACCTGTGTGTTCCTTGTTTACGTCAGGGTGATGGTCTAGATCACGTTTAGTCTTAGGCACAAGCTAGATACAAACACATTTTTAATGCGAAAGGATCAAGCGAAAGCACTTTGGGTCAAACGAGAAGAAATACGTACAATGTTTTCACATAGGTGGTCTAAACATTTCTTTAGACAAAAAATTCCGAAGTAATCAATTCTGACTGTTAATGTCCACGTTATACAGAAGTGTAAAGCTTTGAAATTTCATACTAGGACGCCCTCTGGTTCTACCATGAAGAGGGTGGCAACACACATCTTACTTATGACGAAATGTTGGTACCAAATGTTTTTTCGTATTTTTTGCAAATTTTTGTCACTTGCCATGTACTGCCATCTTTTAGCAAATGAATGTTGGACTTCAATTGTTTATAATAATTGTCAAACGATGTCCTAAGATCGCAAACAATTTTGTCGATCAAGATTTGGAAGCACTGGAAGAGCTAAAATCATGGTAGTTCTTGCCGCGTTTGTGACGCTGCCTGGCTAGCTCACGCATCCGGTGCTTTACGCGTCTCTATAGATTCTGTGATCCTCACCTTGGAAAGGTAACTCATTCTGAAGGGTGTGCATATCTCATCTGTAAGAGGTAACACTTAGGTTTTCTCCAAAGGCAGGATTCAAACCCACACCCTCTGTGGAACCATGTCGTGCCTCTTTCAGGTACATTAGAGCACTCAAATACCATGGTTTCCTTTGAAGACGGAACTCAAACCCACGCCCTCTGGGGAACCATGTTGTGCCTCTAACGGGTACATTAGGCCACTCAGCTACCATTGGTGCATGCTTAGTTACGATTAATGCATGAAACCGCCTTTCCTCTCAAATGCCATTTGTTATCCTTTGACCTTGAAAAAAAAAGTAAAATCATGTAAACACTTTTTATGGCATCTTGGGGCGAAAAAAAGAATATTCTGCTTTGGAGCATGATCAGATGAAGAATTAAACCCTCATCTAGATCATTTGATTGTGAAGTAATTGTATCAAGTTTGACTCCCTTTTTCTGTTTGGGGAAAGTCAGCAAAAAATGGAGTTGCAGTTGAGTTAGTTAAACCTGCTGTCATGGGTTTAATATATGGCTTGATCTAACCAAAAACCAAAATCATCTAGTGAGTAAAAACGCCCTAAGCCGTAGCACTAGACTATCATTGTACCATGACATCTGTATCAATCAAAAAGCTACAAAATATCAAAAATTGTAAAAAGAAGGTTTGATTTCTTGTCAATAAAATGAAGAAATTGCATGAATAACCTTTTTTTCTCTTTTACTTGCACTGGATTGTATATTAGCCCATTCACTTTCACTTCTTCAGAATATTATTGACAAAACAGTCCTCTCTGTTGCTCAAACTGTATAAGATAATATTCTGGCAAAACAATAAAACTCTAAAACCCAATAAATTGCAGGGACCACATAGGCTTAATGTGCGTTTTGGGAGCCCCTTCAAGCCCTCGCAAGTCCTGGCGAGATAGAAAAATGAAGTCCACTTCTCTTCTTTATTGGGCTCCCTCATTGTACAATTTGCTTCCCTCTAATATTTGTAGGGAGTACTCAGCGGTTGATCCTGTTCCACTTTTTCATTTAGACTTGGACAGGTTTCAGATTAAAACTCCTGTTCAACCCTATATTCAAGGACCAGCTGGGTTCTGCCCAATCTAATTTATTGATTTTTTTCCAAGTTTTTTCACCTTAAACTGCTGGGAATTCCATTCCCAGTAGCGGTAAGGAAGTCCGCAAAATAAATAGTGTTCATATCTGCATTTTACAGTGATATTCGTATTCGTGCAGGCCATTTTCCTGCAGTTCCAGCTGTTCCGTTCACAATTGAGTACATCATCTTAATATGATATGGATAAGTGATGTACAGGATGAATGATTGCTCCCAGAACGGGTTTTATCAAAATGTTAAGATAATGTATGTTATTATCTTGGGAAAATCCCAAAGTTGTTGGATTGCCCATCGTGTAGTCCATTTGTCGGTCAGATGTCGACCAAATGCCAGCCTAATGCTCGTAGTGACGTCGTGATCCATCACAAGTAGCTCCTCCAGCCCTTGATCATAGATGTACAATGTCACAGGAACCGGTTGTATCAAAGAGCTTTGTGATTCAGTGTGAATCATTCTCTACATCGTTCCTATCACCAAGGAAAAGCTCCAGTACCCAAGGGGCTGGTCAGCCCAGCTACAACCATGGGTGAGGAATGTCAGCTACATGTTTGAAGGGAGAAGAAACAGGAAATCCCCGTCTACCACAACCGCCTATCATAACCCTCTCAGATCCAATGAGGAATTTGTTAGAACCAGTGACATTTTCGCGCTTGAGGAGAGCAGAGTCACATTTTTCGTGCTCAAGCAGAACAGGGTCATGTTGGAACACCTGAAGTGAAAGGACCTCTCCGATCGTGAAGCTCTACTCGTTGGGTGAACAAAGGACAATTTTGCTAACGTGCTGGAAATCAAGTCGATCTATTTCGAAATCAGAGCAGTGAAAGTCAACGCTTGGAGTTGGGACCCAGGAAGCCATGCAGAGTCAAGAGGGCCAGGGGAAGTGCATAGCATACTTCAGTGAGCCAGTATAGACGAGTTGAAAAGTCTCTGGAGCTGAGTACAGGTTTAACTTCTGAGTTATACTCCGTCAATTCGATTCTGGACCTTCAATCCCATCGAACCGGCGTCATCGCCGTGGATCTCCGTTGGACGCAAGACTCACCCTCATCAAAAAGTAGGATCAAACCATTTTCTGTCCATGCATGTTTTCCCTCTTCCATGGCCAAGCAATTACCCCCTCTTTCATTACCCAAGCAAGACAGCTGATTGGTAGAGTGTCATTTTCATGTAGAGCAATTGAATAAAGTAGATGGAACTGCAACCGAAGTTCATTTGTTTTGGCAAGAATCAGGTGTTAGACTCCAAGTGTAGAGATCAGCATCGTTTGATAGATACCTAGAAGACTAGGATAGTGACCACATTTTGCAGGATAGTTAGTCTTGAAGATTGGCCCAGGTATATGCCAGACAACCGAGATTGATCTGGGACCAATGGGGAGTAGAGGTAGCTAGCGATTTGTATCCTTCGTCATTTGATGATTGTTTGAGGCCCTGATAAAGGAAGCTCGAACTATTGATTGTATGCCCTGATTAGGGTTGTAACGGGAGGCCTTACGATAGGTCTAAGAAATTTTAAGCCCTTGTACTAGGTGCTCTCCATCTTTGAGAGCTGTCAAGGTATTTTTACCTAGTTCTTGGGTCAGGAGTTCCATGTTTCCGTTCACCACGGGAATTCAATAAGTCAGGACCTTTCACCCCTGGCTGGT
>NC_081450.1:1623960-1649259 GCF_007210705.1 Tigriopus californicus | reverse complement strand
TCATGTGCATTGAACGTAGAAACCTTTGACTTGCCTTCAGGACTGCCAAAGTGAACTTCAAATATGGCCCAACTCATCTCAGAAAAAGGCGATGAAGCTAGCATCATCCCATTAACTCAACAACACGCACACAAAAATACTTCGTTGAAAAAATGAGTTTCTTACTCCATCCTAGAATTAGAAACTAAGTCTTGACATTTGCTATGACAAATATTGTAGGCGCACATTTTGGCATCCCTGTTAACACAGCCGGAAGCAGGGTTGCGTTATCAGAGATTGTCAACCTTCCGGCCCGACTAATTTGTCATTTTAAAGGCCTTAAAGATTATAGATTTTTTTTTTAATGCACACAATTCATTTTCTTGCTACGTTTTACAACAATGAAGTAAATACATAACACAGGAAAGGCCGCCTTGGGGGTGAACTGAAGAACTACAGTACAATGGAAACGACGTTTTGGGACCAAAAATCTCATGCGCGTACTCTTCTATTATAGTGGCTCTAATCCAAACCTTCTTTTCCTGATAGTCAAGGGAGTCTATTCAGGTTGTTCCATGCCCTGTACAGGCGGTGTCATGTCGCGTCTCGATGGCAAAATTCGTGATGAAACTCGACTAGGTCACGTGACCCCACAAATCGTTTCCGATAGGCCGAGAATGACGTCAAAAGTTGCACCATGATCCAGAAGAATCAGCTCAAAAGGAGCCGGCGCGTTATTCGAACTTGAGCTTCCACACACAAGGTGACCAAAGATTGGTCTGACGTAAGTGGGTGATGATGGCTGGCTCTGTCATAAACATGGGTTGGAAACAGAAATTATCTCCGATTTGTGCTCCTGTTTGAGTATTGGACAACTAAAATTTAGCAACGGGCCAACTGTAGCTGACTTCCACACGATAAAATCCCAATGGATGACCTGGCCCTGATAGCCAACAAACTTTGGCTTTAACACCTACAATGTAAAAAGTATTGAGATTTGAGCCTGCTTGCTGGAACCAAATGCTTGTTAAACTCATTAATGAAACAATCAAGAATAGGGTCAGAGTACCAACACCCTGTCACGTTCAACGCGTCATCTTAACGCCCCTGCCGGGTGCTCCGGCCCTATGGGCTCCCAGGGGCACGTCAGCGACCCCGCCGATCAAATAGGGCTGAGGGGAGACAAAAAAAAGACGAAGCCTGGCTTTGGTCAGCTGCAGGCTAAATTGTAGTGTCTAGTGACTCATTCTGTTTGAGATAAGGGGATCACCCTCAATTCTGGTAGGGCGCTCATCAGCTGACATTCAGTTCATGGACCTTGACTCTCGTGCATGGGCGCAATGTCTCATCTAGTTGTTTTGTGCTCTACGATGCTGGTGGGCCCGTTCCGCCCGTTCATCAGGTTCAAGCTGCACGTTCTCTGCTAGAAGGGTTCAGTCCTCCAGTCAATCACAACACGTTGAAGGTGAAAGACCCATACATACGTGCTCCGTACACGTGACTTGAAGTGTGATCCCACGCCTGGGTGATATCAGCGACACGGCTTTTTCACGGGTAGACCGTCGACCCGCATTGCTCGTGCGACGCAGTCCGGCCCCGATCCGGACGCCAAGTCATCATCGAGTCCCCTGAGCCGGCTTTGACCCACGTCACCATTTCTTCCTACGAGACGCTTGGCCCTTCTCAGTTTGACTCAGGACCATGCCCCAACTTGAAGCGCGTGTCGCCCGTGCCGCTGCCGCTCAGCCGGAACCAGGTTACCATGTCTCTGGAGAAGTCGGACGCCGCGGTCAGGCCTACCGGCGGGTCTCCCACCACCGGCCTCGAACCCTCATCGCCCCGGGCGCTCAAGACCGAGGCGCCCTTATATCATCCCCCCGCCCATTCGGGGGCGGACATGGGGATCGACGCTAATTGGACCGATCTAACGGACAACGACTACGAATTCTTAGCGCCTGAATTGTTGACCTCGCCCACTCCCGCCCTGACCACGATGACGCCCACCCCCCTCGCCTCGCCCGATTGGGATCTCTTTGAGGTCTGCCCATCGGCCCCGGTGCTGCCCCTGAACTACGATGCGGTGGAGGAGGTGTTGGCTCAGGGTTACGTGCCCGTAATCCCGGCGGCCGCCGATGATGTCTGGTCCAGTTTGGAGTGTGTTAACCCCCTGGAGGTGGAGGGCGTGCAAACCCCCGACATTCAGCCACCATCGCCCGTGAAACCACCCCCGGGCAAGAAGTTAAAGTTGATCATCCCGCCCCGGGACCCCGCCCCCACGCCCTCATTGGATACCATTGACACGGCGGCGGTGGCGGCGGTATTGGCCGACCAAGCGCCCCAATTTGACTTGCTCAAGTTTGTGACCGATGCCACCTTGGGCCCGGAAGATCCGGCTTTCATGGAGTTGGCGGCCGACACGGAACCCCTGGTTTCGTCCACGTCCAATTCCCACGACCTGGCCACCCTGGACTTGGCTGATTTGGCCGACCCGGATTACCCACCCACATTACCCAATGTGGGTAAACGTCCCCTGAAGCGATCCACCACCGGGTAAGTCAGTCTGCAGTGTATGGAGATGGGTTTATTTTTGTCAAGCTTGGAAATTCACGCGTGATGTCCGATTTCAGTCGTGCCCGTGGTCGTCCACCCAGTGCGGCTTCGAAGAGCCGTGAGCGTTTATCCCACGCCCCCAGCGATCACGCCTATGACGCCTCATCCGTGGTGTCGGCCGAGGATGCGCAAGAAATGAAATATCGGCGGATGCGGGACCTCAACAACGAAGCCAGTAAGCGTTGTCGCCAAAATCGCAAGCGCAAATTTGAAGCCTTGGTCGACGACGAAGAGGAGCTTCGGACGAAGAACCGCCAACTCCGAATGCGATGCCAACAACTCGAGGATGTAGTGACGCAACTGAAGAAACGCTTCATTGATCGAGTGGCCAATCCGATGAGCCAGACGTCGCCGCCCATCAACCTGGATCGATTGGTCCAACAAGCCCTGTCCCCGACGTAAAATGGCGGGCTCCAATAGAGACAAGAAACCAATACATTATCGTATGCAGTACCCAGCCGCCATTCATTCTTGATTCCAGGATTCCAGGGCTAGGTCTCTGATATTAATTGTTGTACTCTCTGACAAATGGTGGCCCGACAACTTTGTATGGGTTAAACTTCGAAACGGAATACTCTTAATATAATTCAAATGTTATTGTGTATATATCCCCCAGGACCCGCTCCTGTCTAAGTCTCAGATTATTATCAATATGGACACTGAATCAGGCCTACCAACATAAATACAAAATTCCAAATTCCCACCCACCAGCGTTACTTACCGTTCACTTCCCGGGAATTCCCCGACTTCTCAGAATCCGCATTTAGAGTTCTGTACATACAGAGCTCCTCGCGTACACATTGACCTTGCCTACCTTGTCTCTACTTCACGTTTCAGCCAGCACTCTGCATACATCTGGCCTGATTTCAATGTACCGGCCCAGCATTTTCCTGGAGCCAAGATGAAGATCGACTGTGCAGGAACGAGCAAGAACACAAATTTTGGGGGGCTTGACGCGGACGTGTCTGCCTCTGATCTTGTACGACAAGAAAGAAGTGGGCACAGCGTTGGATGACAAAGTCGCATTCAGCTAGAGCTCTAAACATCGTACGATATGGTGGACACGATAAAGCCTCCGTTGACATTAGATTTCATTTGCCGAGTATTGAGCATGGCATTCCTTGCTGGCAGTGGTCTAAAAAGTATCGACTGATGAGCAATTCAGAATTTCAAAAAAACTGTGTTATTAGATCTCCATAATTTTAAGAGGACAAAATGGGTAGCTGTAAAGCCAAGAGGCATAATCCAATGCCCACGAACAACGGCCTAAATATACATATCGTCAAAGTTGAGTATCTCGCAAGCGATTCAAAATAAAAGTTTCGACATGTACCCAAAGGTACCGAAAAGTAACTTAATCTAAATGAATAACCCTTAGAGACGCAACTTTTTTTGGCCTTTATCCGGTCACATTAAATCGAGTGAATAGATCACAGGCAAGTATTGTACACAAGCTATATTAGGACGGAATTGTAGGTTCAAAATCGAAGACCTCATTGCCGTACACTCTTACCTTATGATGAATACTGGTGGGCAGTAGCTAGAGACAACGTGGCGAGGATATTTTCGATAACTTATCGATGGATTGGTAATGTTTGTCAATCTATTCCAGTGCCTTTGGCGCTCTTAGTTAAGTACGTCGGGAGAAAAGTAGCCAATGCTTCACCTTAAAATGCAGTGGTCAAAAGTTACAGTGAAAACAAATTCATGTATATTTAACGACAGATACGTCTATTCGAAAAACAACTTACAACCAAGGAATTTCAATAACATTTAGATCTTGAATGAAACTTAAATCCCTTTGAGAACCTTGTCTTTCCCCCCCCCTTTCTTGTGGAGCTTGTTAACTAAGAGGCCATGATCAACCTTGTTACAGGTCTTGGCATTAATTGCAAAGATTCTTTTAAGCGCTACTTTCTCGAACCAAATCAAGAACTACTCGACACACCTGTCTCTCAAAATGAGTCATTTAGGGAGATTAATAACCAACAGAGTTGGAGCTTTGTATGTGTTGGACGTTGACGTCACTGAGTCTGAGCAAGTACATTCACCTATTTCATCAGCCAACTTTAAAACCATCCCTCTCGTCGAGTCATTATACCTTCATAGCAACAAGCTCAACCCATATTATGGACCTAAAATATGTAGTTCGTTCAAATCCGTCCATAGGGAATGAAGTGACCGATCCGGAAGCATACAATTAGGCCTTTTTATCGATTCAGAGTCAACTATCTAGGAGGCATGCACCCAATGGATCCTTGGCAACGCCGAGGTCGATAAGTCTCAGGGCACATGATGATCCCCGGGTAAGGGCTGGATATCTGTACGACGTACATTAGTAGTAAAACATGCACTCTGCAGTGTGATTACGTGGGATTAATATTTGATAAGAGAGAAAGTCGTGGACATACCGCGTTTGGATCGATCGCTGCCTCACTTGTTCGGCAAACCGCAATCTCTTTGAGGTAGACGGACAGAAACGAATCAAGAGAACAAACCAGGTCTAGCACAATTTTTAATTTTCGATTTCGACTTGAAGGAACATTATCGGCCCACTTGGCCTAGCCGGGTATCGGTTTTGGGATTGGCTGTGAGCGCTTGAATTTGCTCTATGGTGTTGTTGACTTCGTCTTGGAGTCCTCGAAGATCTTTTAGATTGAGTAATCTCAACACTTTCAAGGCTCGACACAATCCAGGCTCTTTTTGAAGCTCCTGGGACACGCCAAAATTGTGCGCATTCAGATCTAGACGTTGAACCTGCAATTGGTTAATAATGATGTCATCGGGATCACTTCTTTTTTTCGGTGGCTCATTGAAAGGCTTTGTGGGCTGAAATGTTTTGAGATTGAAATGGAATGATCCAACTCCTATCCTGCCATGGGTTCGAGATCGTTTTTTCGTTTATATCTTCAGGTCTGTTTTGCCCTTCATTTTTCAAGTAAAAGAGTCTTAAAAAACGCTCTAAATCGACACTTTGGCCATGGCAGACCTTCAAGAAAAATAACGTCATTATTGCTAATAAAGTACTGAGTAAACGGATTTCTGTAACAACACTTTTACCCTTTAACAAACACACCTGGGGTAAATCAGGAATTTTAAGCTCTTGGAATTCGAATTCGTCGGTGGATCAGACATTATATGAATTTAAAGCCAAATGAGATATTTTTATTTTGAGCATGTACCAGGTATGTCATCAATTGAATGTCAGCAATTCTCAGGAATCCGCAAAAAAAAAATTAAAGAAATAGTCACAGTTTAAGATTATCCAATTTTGAAATCCTTGACCTGAAACATTCTTGGCTTTAAGTCGCATCATTTCAGAATCTTTAACTTACAATGCTGATGTTGGACTTTCACTTTTGGTCAAAAAGGAACAAAAAATCCTACATGAAAAACAGCTCAGAATATGTCTTCTCTCCCTCACATGAAGAAATGAATTGAAATTAAAAAAAAAAAACTTACGAATCCCTTCAAATGACAAATAATACAAGTTGTGATGACAAAAAAAATCCCATTTGAGCCTCGCTCCAAGCCTTAGAACCATTTGCATTATATTGTGAGAAAAACATGTTTTCAGATCCAAAATATACCTAAAACCCAGTTACTCTTTCGCTGAGCACTCAACAAGCATTTCTAAAAGGTGCATGGTGACGAAAGAAGGGATGATGGATTCAAATTTTGCATTTGATGATTTCAGGCCTACATTCTTGTCTCCTTCAACGCCGAACAATGCGATAAGGCTCAACTCATAAACGTTGATGTGACTTTACCTCGTATCACACAACTCTAGCACACGTCATTCGTTTAACTCACCTTTTCTTTTGACTTGGATGGAGACTCATTATCACGTTTATCGACGAGAGCCTTGATAACGATACAGCAGGCCTCGAAAGTGATCACTGGATCCGGGTGAGGTGTGACCTTTAACTCCTTGGCCAGTTGAGCTACTTGCGATTTGAATTCATCGCCTTTCACTATGATGATGATTTGAAAGAGGCGTTTCAGATTAAAAAGTGACAATGGCCGGGTTATTTTCATACCATCAATCCCGGATAATGGGTTAGTAGACTTGGCCTCTGCCCCGTTGATTTCTTCCTTGTCATGTTGGTGGGCTGGAAGAGTACATAACAACTCAAACACATCGGCCATCATGTTTTAATACTGTATTGCAATATGCTTATCTTTTTTCATGAGCTAAAAATTGAAGTATTCTGGATCTACTCGCTTTCAACAATATTGACGTCAATTGTTATCTATCGATAACGATAAACATGTATTGACCTGACCAGACCCATTACTATCAAATCACATAAACTTTGAATCCGACATGAAATATTAAAGAGGAAAAAAACACCGTATTCTATTATCCCTTGTCCTTGACGTCTCTCTGAGATCGCCAAAGTAGCTTCAATCTCAAGCATTATCGTGGATACTTCTTCAGAGTTACAAATACTCAATCACATCGATCAGACAGCCTTGGAGAAAACGACGAAAACCTCTCTTTTGTGTTTGAAACAGGACTCACGTACGTGGATTGTTCTGGGCATATTGGAGTTGAACCGCCCGATTCAAGAGCCACATGAGACGAGTTTGGGCGTTCCTCCGGGCCAACGAAGCCGGACATTGCATCCGTTCCACATAGGTTTGGCAATGCGAGTCCCAATCTGGGGCCTGAACCCTTCGGAGAGGATCTCGATCCTGGATGGGGTAGAAACGGATCTTTTGGTCCTCCAGCCAGGCCACCACATGGCGATATTGGCTCACATCTGGAGCCAATTGTAATTGATTGAACAATTTTCGGGCGTTTACAGGAAGTTATTAGTCAGTTACTCACCTTCAGCGTTGAATTGGTTGCAATTTGGATGGCCCAGAACACTGAGTCGGGCCCGGAAGAGTGGGGTCAAGCCGGTCAAGCTCATCGTTCCGATTGGATCACAATTGACTAGCCCTGTAGATCACTCGACCGACGACCGGCATGCGTGCTTGGAGGGATGGCAGGCAGGCCTGGAAAACAGCTGCATGGGAAAGTTGTAGGTTGCTTGGAGACAGCCCCGAGCAAAATTGGAGGTTCCGCAACAATCATACTGAAGAGCTCGGGATTAAAAGCGTTTTCGATTTGCCACGGCATTTGGTTTGCACTTTGTTGTACTCGTTTTCTAGCCACATACAACTATAGATGCTTTAGGCATAGAAACGTGAGGTTGAGTATACGTCATCAAATGTGACCGATCTGATTGGCTGTCAATTGTCAATGAACATGTGCTTTGTTTTGGAAACCTTCCTGACAGGGAGTCAGTTGCTTCTAAAGAGAGGTTGCACGTTTGCATCGCATAATATGGCAAAGCTTTGAATGGCTTACCACACATTTGATCCACCATTGGTTCAACCAACTCATTCCACGAATTAAGAGTGTCTTTTATCATTAGAGTTGTATTGGCGTGGTATTTCTCAATAAAAAGTACTGGACAAACTGATCTTTCGCATGCTGCCAGTCTCGAGTTGGACTAAAGGAACTCAAAAAAGAAAGTGCTACTGTGTTCAACAAATTACATTCTTAATATAAAGGGACTTGTTTCTTGATAGACTCAGGAAGCTCACATGTGATAATGTTGATCTGAATAATCTAATGAAATATTATAGCAATGTAATCTTCTGAAAAAATGGGTTCAGAAAGGATTTAGAAAGTAACAAAATAGTGGTAACAATCTAAAATGCCATCCATGTCCATGAATCAGCTTGTCTTCAAATAAAATTTGGCAGTGTCCTTGAAGAAAATATTCAATGATCCTTGTCATGATAGAACTCTTTCTCATACAGCGCATCAGTTCAAAATCTGTTTGGAAACTTTTTAGTTCGACTGATCGTTTACATTTTTGAGGTGGAGCCACTTGTCACACCTTGCACGTCTTTGAATCCAGGGTAGCTATCCACAACATGCGTCTTCAATTTTTCCATTCTCAGAAACTCCAAGAAGAGTCTTAAAGAGATGTTTCTTAAAACAACAGTTGTCGGGAAACAATCTGGATTACTTGCATATCTTTAATATGCTTGACCCATTTGGGCTTCAATGAGTTAAGCAGGTTTGGAAAAGGTCGTGCAAGTCCAAAGATGTTTCACTAGGAACATCACAGGATTGAGAGAGCTCTCATATTGGGAGCGACTAAAAAGTTGGGACTGTACAGTGTTCAGAGAAGGTACAAAAGGTATCTGATACTCTACGTCTTCAAAAGCATCCATGAGCTTTGTCCCAACTCAGGATTTGGGGTCAATTCTAGTGACCTTAGAGGCTTAATGTGTGTATTGAGAGCACCTTCAAGCCCTCGAGAATCCAGGCTAGTTCACACAAAGAAGTCTATCTCTCTTCTTTCTCGGGCTCATTCATTGTTTGATTTGCTTCCCTCTAATATTTGTAGGGAATATGTAGGCCTCATTGATCCGGTAGCATCTTTCAAGTCAGAGTTGGACAAATTTTTAGATAGCATTCCAGATCAACATCCAATATGTAAAACATGTTCATTTCATTGGGTTTTGTAACACAGGTCACTCAAAATCAAACGATCATTGAAAATTCAATTGGCATCTGGATAGTGCGAGTGGACTGTGATGTTTGTCTTATGGTTCATTTACACGGCACTCAGATTTTCACACAATGTGTCACAGCACAATTCGAGCCTCAAAGTCTCACAGTTTGGACTTGGAACCTACTCCAACATTCTGCGACCTGTGAGAGACTTTGTCGCTTCATCGGAAGAATCGCTTCCATCAGGATCCAGCGTGACCAAACCGAGAAAATTTCAATGAGTAACAGAGCAAATAAGCTCTTTTCTTTGGGGTCAAATTTGTCAATCAATAGCTTAAAAACATAATGCAGTTCGATTAAAAAGCAAAAATGGGGATTTCAACATAAAAATGAAAAAAACAGATCGATCGAGAAGAAATGTAAAAAGCCAAATTTGGTCACCCTGTTCGCCCTGATTGGCGAGGAGTGAAAACAAGGTAAACGTTATTCTCCACCGATTAGTTGGCGGTGCTACTCTTTTAAACCTTAACCTGACTTTATCAGACCTAATCTAACCTCACCTAACCTAACCCAACCTAACCTAACACGACATTAATAACCCTCAAAGTCTCTATCTAAACCTTTTAACATTTTGCCATAAATTTAAAAATGAGCACCGCCAACTAACCTGTGGAGAATAACGTTTATCCCAAAACAGTGACTCCACATAGGTATGACAGCCATATTTTGCGCTATTTCCAACAAATCGAACCGTTCGAAAAATGGAGGCAATAACTTGTCTGCATTGATGTAACATCACATGAAAGGTGTTTTTTTTTTCGACTCGACTCGATTTTGAACTAGGCTCATACCTTCTTAAGTGATGATTTGTATTGGGTCATTGTTTCCATCCACCAATCCAAGGCTCACTCAATGCATTTAGTTGGTACAATTCAAATCCATAATGCAACAATGAATGCAATACATTGCTCTTAATCAAAATCATTACTTTATTCTTACACAAAATCATTTTTCACTAGTTTCTGCACTCCTCTGGCTCTTTTCTTTTGCCAGTGTTTAGAATCACTAAAGACTTCATTGAGAACAAAAATAACTTCGATGAAAACTGCTTGGGCAGCGTAAATGGCAGGAGGGTAGGCCTATGAGTTGCAAATCGCTTCTTCGCCGAATTTATGTGATAAAATTTGTGTCGTGTAACTGGACCATAAGTTCTCTCTCCCCAAAATGCCCAAAATAAGGGTGCTAGACCACATATTCCCTTGAATTTTCTTTACTTGACATCCCCTATTCAACAAACTTCAGAGAGATGCAGCTTTAAGTTAGAGTAATCAGACCTGATTTAAGTGAACTGTTGAAAAGTGGAGTCCAAAGATTGCAGCGACCTGTGTCTGGCCTTTTCCAGCCTCCAACATTCGCTCAGTCTTCGCCCTTAGCTGCGCACTGTGTTCGCAAGGTATTTTCCTATTGTGTCATTTGGCAAAATGTTTTGATGTTTGTTTCAATTTTGAATGCCAAAACAAGATCTTTTTTTGGTGTTTTGGTGTAGCTTTTGGCTTGGATATGCGCTCTGCATGCAATAAATTTGTGGGATACCGTCAATTCTAGGCCACATGATGTTCCTCTTTTCTCTGTTCGCTTCTTTTCTCCGAACTCTAAAATCCTCTTTTTCTCCTCTGAGGAGTGCATAGTACTGATGGGAAAAGGGCAAGTAGCAAGTCATCACAGACACCCAAGTACTACTTGTTTACAAGCAAAGCTTGGCCAAGTACTAGAACTTGGGCACGCTTAGCCCAAGCAGAGATACATTGTTAAGGTAGGTAGCCCAGACGGTTAGCTCAGGAAAACCGCAAAATGAGGATTTTTTCTTCGTAGCTACATTTAGATTGCTAGAACAAACCAGTCATTGAACCAAAGCCACATTGCTGCGTCACTGTTGGTGCACATTATTGCTTTTCTTGTATAAGCTGACTTAAATTGCCCTGGTATAAAATTTCTCGCGTAAGTTTGGCCACACCATTTTCCCCTCAAGTGTCTGTGTTCAAACCCAAGTTTGGGCAAGTTCCTACTTGGGCAAGTTAAGCACCGGACTACTTGCCCTGCCGGTGCTTGCTTCACATCAGTAGTGCATAGGGCTAGTCAAGTAAACGCGTTCATGGACAACTGACGTTATTCCATGGAGTAAAATCAAAGACAACATGCCCAGCCAAACCGCACTGTGCATGCATTGGGTTTTGACATTTTTTTCCTATTTACATGCTTGTCTAGACAATTAGCATTGTGGTATTGAGCCAATTTGATGGTGCATTCACTGATTGACACCAAACATGCTCATTTAGTAGGGTTTTATAAGAAATGATTTTTATTTTTATTTTTTATTACGATTATCAGCCGCTCAATCTCATCAAAACACTCCATGCACCAAATACAATTCTAAACCTATTAATTTTCCTCCCATTCCTGAAGTCGTCTCACATTTTCTAGTAAACATAACAAATTAACACTGAAATTATTTGCTTTACTCTGTTTTTCATGTCCTTCTTTCTGTATCTTTTTCTTAGTCCCTTCTTTTCTTATAACTTCAAACCGATATGATTTCCTACAAGCCTTTCAATTTGATTTTGTAATTCTTCCAACTCACGTTATCGTGTTGCAGCTTGGCCTCTGTAACATTATTGACTATCTATGTCATGTCTTCGTTAATTTGCCCAGGTCCTGGTGAAAACAAGCTTTTGCTTACCCAGAACCTGAGGAATTACATGCTCATGAAATTTTTGATGTATCAAGATGCTAACGCAATGATAAAATTCCGACATTATTTAATCATGATCAAAGTGTTCCTGAAATAAATCTATCTATCTATCTATCTAAAATCATTCGATTATTGAAAATTCAATGGGCGAATGGTGCGAGTTGACTGTGATGTTTGTCCTAGTTGTTCTCTCTTCCCAAAATGCCCAAAATCATGGTGCCGGACCACATTTTTCCTTGAATTTTCTTTACTTGACATCCCCTATACTCAACATTTCCTGGAAAACCTCATCCTTTCTTGTAAAAACCTCCTCATTGTGAGATTTTCGTCGTTTTCAGATTTATGGCCGTCTCCAGCATCTATATCTTAAAAGTGCCTCTCATCAACACTTCAATACATGTCTGTTTTCAATCTTCTGTAGGTCACCATCAATAACATTGTGGTATCCTTTTACATATATTTAATTGTTATCTTGTTTCGGAACATTTAGTGAGAACCTAGTGTGGGATGGCAATGAATTGATCTTGTGGCAAGTTTTATCAAAGCTTTGAAAAAATAACATTACGTTTTTACAAAGTAGATAACCCAAATACCCTTGAACTGGCGCAATGAGAAAAATTGGCGATCCTTCTAAAGAATGTGAAAGGTTCATTCATCATTTGGTCACCTTCTTTTCGCAAGGGACGAACTCGTTGGGAGGGTTGAGAGCGCCCGCATCAAGCAAGACATCATCTGTTCCTTATCGACCAGCAAATTTTTGGGGTTAGCTTCTTTCCACCTAGAATTTTAAAGTCCACAAAGAGACGAGGGTATACTACAGAATGATTCAACTAGCAGAATAGAGAGATATTTCTGATTCAAACTCGATCGATCTTTCAAATTTGAGACGCCAAAAGTTGGTCCCGAGGTGGAGGCACATTCCAGTCTGCACGTTTCAAGGACTAATGCCATCTATGGGATTGATGAGAAACACCAAAAAATATAAATGTGACCGGTTTTGGAACTAGGTGACACGCTCCATTGAAACCATTAACAATGTGAAGCAAAAGAATGCTTACCATTTTATGGTTTTGTTTATTAAGATATGGTGCCTTTCATCACCGTGGCAGTCAAGCAACAGAGCTCCGGTTTGATTCCTATCAGAAAATTTCGCCATCGTTAATTCATAGGATCATACGGGATCAAACATTGGGGACTCAGTGACACAGAAATATTAAACAGGCTCTTCTAATCTTAAGGGCTACGATCAATTGCATGTTCTCAGTTCATAAAAAGCTTCAGTACCTGTATTGTGATGCCTTATCTAGGTTATCACGGCTCATGCCATCATTATGCATCATGCTCTCTCTTTCCTCATATATGCTCTCTGTGTATATACGATCTCTCTTGTATCCATACCCCAACTACCGTTCAACCAGAGTGCATAATATGCCATGCAGCAAATTCATCGTCTCAATCCGTTCAAAGAAAGACGAAGGGGAGATGTTCGGGGAAGACTAATTTGAAGCATGATCTACATGGAAAATGCTACAGATGTGGAAGTTCAAGGCATACAGCTGATGATTGCCCAATGAAAAATGCCAAATGCCACAAGTGTGGAAAACAGGGACACATCAAGCCAGCCTGTATGGCCAATCGCGACAATGGTATCCGAACACAACGGGCCATTACTTACCAGCACAAAGGGCAAGGTGAAAGCACCGCAACTTTGCAGATTGCAAGTTCAAACGTCCTCACCCCAACGCCTAGACTACATGTCCTCATAGACCCGCTCAAAGGCAAGAGTTTCATCTTTGATGCCCTGCCAGATACAGGACCAACGCGGACAGTTATTTCTACCTATTTGGTCAGAAAGTATAAGATAGCCATTATTCAATGACAAGTTTTTTTTACCCAGGCAAATGGTAACACCTTGGCTTGCGAAGGATTCGTTGAATTCAAACTCTCCATTGAGAACTCTGAGGAGATTTATGTGGACGCAATTGCATGCTAGGATGTGGACGAACATGTTTTGGTGGGATGGCAAGATCTTCAAAAATTACTGGTCATTCCGGGAGATTTCTAAAGCGCGCAAATTGGACCAAACGCGCTAGCTGCACAGATGGACCAACGCCATCAAGATTTGGATTTGAATCCGATATTTTCGGAATTTCGATATGTTTTGACGGATCACCTAGCTAAGAGGCATATAGCAGGCCCTTCAATCAAGATACATCTGCGGAATGTGGAAATTATGCCACCAAGGGTTCTAACTGCACGACCAGTGCCCCTGAACATGACGAAAGAGGCGGATCTTCTTATCCAAGACCTTATGGATTCTGGTGTCATATCGCCTTCTTCCCGGGCTCCAACCGATTGGATCCGTCCCACATTTTTTGTGCCCAAGGGAGATAGAACAGCCGGAGTACGTTTAGTCACAGACTTCTCGCAGCTCAACAAGTTCGTCAAACGGCCAATCCACCCATTCCCTTTCAGTCGAGACAATATCAACAGTATTGATAATACATCCGAGCTTTTTGCCAAATTGGATGCTGTTCTAGGATATCATCAGATTCCTTTGAAAGAAGACAGTTCACTCCTCACGACGTTCGTTTTGCCGAGTAGAAGATTCTGCTACAACAAAGCACCCATGGGACTCAACGCGAGTTCCAACGAATGGTGCCCTAGACCAGATGTTGCAATCAAGGGTTGACCTGGAGTACTTAAACTCATGGACGACATTCTCTTCCAAGCACCAACACCAGATGTTCTTTATTCGAGAATTCGTGCAGTGTTGGAAAGGTGCCGCGAACATGGTATTGCCATTTTAAAGAAGTGAAATTTGCAGGTTTCCTCGTGTCCAGTCAAGGTGTTCGGCCCGATCCGACCAAAGCTGGGAGCAATTAGCAATTTCCCAGAGTTGGGAGATCTCACTTCTTTACGGTCCTTTTTGGGACTAGCAAACCAGTTGGGAGCGTTTATCCCAGATTTAGCCCACGTCACCAGTGATTTGCGTGACTTACTCAAGAAAGATGTTATCTTTCGATGGCTGCCAGAACACAGTGTTCTGTTTAAGAAGGCGAAGAAAGTGCTTACTTCGGCCTCCCTTGTTTAATATTTCGATCCCATACTTCGGACGGGATTGCTTACAGATGCTTCGATATTACAGGGACTGGGTTTTTCCCTTATTCAACGTGAATCCCAGTTTCCATCACTTGCCACACACTGGTACGATAGTGAAGACGATGAAAGCCGCCCAACAGTTACTATGCTATGGGCCTGGGCTCAATAATGACATTAAGATCATGATTGATCGGTGCGAGATCTGTCAAGATACATGATGTCAAGTCGGGTGTTCCTCGGGGCTCCATTTTGGGTCCTCTCCTATTCATTATCTTGGTTGCTCCACTTCAGAAGCTTATTAGTAGTAACGTCAGTATCTCTTTCTAATATACTGAAAATACAAAGTTAGGTTGTGCTATGGTGCGTCTACACGACACATACTTAGCTTTTTCACAAATATTGTGTGGCATTTCACCAACATTGCTAGCCATATCAAAAACATTTATCGGTTTGAACATGTTGAAAGATTTTTTGCCAAATAGAAAATGTTTCATGGACGACAGCGTCCCCGCCAGCCATGCGAACCAATATGTCCATTTATAGTGATTATGGAACTTAACTCACTCAATCCATGATGATTTATAGTGAAGGAAAATAGATTTATCGTGGTTCATTTTGGCAAGAGAAAACACCAATTTTGTACCCAAGAATATGAAGGGGCCTGGAATTGTCACTCAATGAACAAAGTCATCAGATGTCATCCAATACTCATTTAATTCAGTAGTCACACTCCCATCTCCCATCGATGATTGATAGACGATCGATCAACACCTATCTCCGGAATCCGGATTCATCTCCTCTCGTCCAGACAATGGAAGCGTCGACCCCAGTCAACCCACCCACCCAGGGCCTATCCTCGGGCTCAGCCCGGTTATGGACCCGGACCCGGCCATGGTCCCGGTCCCTTCTTTTACATCCGTCTGTGAGCAAGACTTGAGCGAGCCAACCCAAAGCTAGATGGATGGTTAGATGGATTCCTTGACCTCGTCCAAAGAAGACTGTTCCAATTCAAGTTGCATCAGATCATCAGAGACAATGGAATCATCGGCCCATACCTGGAGGTTCTTGGCCGATTGTAACTTGCCGCCATTCAGACCTCGGCCGGCACAGGCGGCCTTCATTGATCACTGCACCCTTGAGACCCCAGCCTCCAGACCAGCCAGCCACCTTTGGCTGCTCTTTTGTCCATTTCCCGCCCGCCCATTTTAGCCATGAAAGCCAGATCAGTCGGATCTCAACGGACCGAGTTCTACCCACTGACTCATTACTTTCAAGCTGCCCATGACCATCAACTTTCCCTGTCAAGAGGCGTCTGTTCTTGTGGGCGGATCCTTATTTGTTCGATAAAACTGAACTTTTTATAGTCAATGCCATCTGTAATGGTGACTGTAAATAAATATACAAATTGTCTTTATCATGTTTAATGCTCTTACTATATTTGTGTTTACGTTTCTGACATGACCTTTGGACTATATATGGTTGTCATATTTCGACCCGTACTCGGCTATTAAATAGTTTATCATTTTATTGAAGAACTGTTGTCCATCTATTCACGATTATAATGAGTTGGAGAATTGGTCGGGTTTTCGTTTCCAAATAATTGGTTTATGAGTTATAGTCAAAATGAATTTCGAAAACCTTTCAAAAATCAAAATCTTTATTAAAAAGTGAATCATCAGGTGGCTTATGGTATAGCTCATAGTTCATGCCTTCAAATATTAATCGGTTTCAGCCAACATATGACCGCACAGATTGAAATTGGCAAAATGAAGGACCTTTTTGGAAAGTGAAACATCCTCATCATGATAGTGCCCATCGTTTTTTTTTCAAATTTCATTCCTCAGTCTTCCCAATGTTCATTATACTAATCATCTTGTTTACCATGCATAGCATATATATTGACTGAGTTCAAGACACATTGAGAAATGATTCGATCATTTGCAAGTTCATCTGATTATTAGAAATCGAAATCAAAATATTTGTCAGACTGTTTTGATCAAAATTGTTAGGCAAATTCTTTGACAAAATGATTCTCGTGTAGACGCATCATTAGGAACAGTGAGAACACAGGTGGGTTGGTAGAGGTCCTAGATCAAATTTACTCAAGAGTTGTTGATAATAGTATGTGTAAACAGTGAAATACTAGTGAATGGATGTGAAGTAGAAGGACACAACATTCGTTCATCAATGTTGCTAGTCGCTGGATAATTTCAAGTCAACTGTCATGTGCTAATTATGTCGAACCAAACTCATGTTTCCTCATATTCGATAAAATCATGTAGCATTTCATTTCACTACGTTCCACTCTATTATTATTGATCGTTCATATATTTTTGGTTAATCTTATCAATTTCCATTTAAAAATTTCAATTTGTATCAATCTATATTTCTACTCAATTTTACTCACTGCTCATGATTGTATGAAAATATTTTTTGACTAGGGAGTGCGAGAGCCGTCCCCAACAGAAAACAATCAACTTACAAATAGAGAACATATAAAAAATCCTCCTTAAAGCAAAAATACATAAAATACCCTAATATTTAGGTTAAAAACATTGATAGACGAAAAAAGGGAAAGAGAACGTGAACAAATATAAGGCAAATATAGTTCTACAATACGAGAGATAGGAAAAGTAGAAGCTAAAAAGCAAAAGTGCATTAGCTACAGAAGCCACTTCACTGCTTACACAAACCAACACAACCTAAGGTAGCCCGTTTGATCAAGATTAAGGGCAACAAAATGTGTTCTCAACAAAAGACGAGAATAAATTTGTTGGGTTTCAGCAATCTAGCCATGACATTTTACGCTCTTAGTCCTTTTCTGGATTTGTTTGCAATTTTAAACTTTTGTTTATTTGTCGACCAGTTTTCAGTTGGTGTCATTTCTTGACATCTAGCATTTCTTTTTGGCAAAGTATTTGAGATGCAGTAAAGAAGTATTCAAGCGCTCCTAGAGTCCAGTTTATTCAATGTTTCGTACTCTTACTTGCCTCCTTCTCACTTTTTATTTTGCGTTATTTGCATCAATGCTGCATCTCTACTTATGGCATGATATGCTGTGTTCACTTGAGACGAGGAGTCAAAAATGAGTTTAAATCATTGGAACGTTTGCCTTTGGAAGCAAGAAGCATCCTCACTCTCTCCGATCCAGCCAAAACCAACGCTGCCAAAACTCCTCCAGCCAATAAAATAAAGGCCGAGATGATGTTGTCGAAGCCTAGAGTCAAGTCCTTGGGAGAGCACGAGTTTGGACGGGGCAAATGTTGAAGTCGTATCCTTTCGTATTGGCCAGATTGCATCAATTTAGCCAAGTAATGATTGAACAAGGGTAGTAGTTCGAATCCAGGGCGGAAAGCCATTCCACTGGGGAATTTAAATGTGGAAATGTGGGATTGGACCACGTCACAAGGATAATAGGGATTGTAGATAGTCTCGGTGGTGACCGTTAAATAAGCAAACTTGGAGTCCAAACGAACCCGTTCAAACCCGTTCTCATTATTCAATTGATTCTTTGGACTGAAAAGGAAGCCAACACATTCCGTGATCATTGGTCCAAGTTAGTTTGTTATGGATTCTCTTACTTGTTTTTAATCTTTGTTTCGTAAAGTGTTTTAGCCACCGAGTTGTCAGGCGAGAGCTTCATGACTTGTTCCACTACGGTTCCACTCCACAAACCAATTTCAAAATCCAATTGCAACACATCGTTCAAGTCAGAGATTGTCTTTGCCGACTGTACCACGGTCAGGGTCGAAGTTAAACTTGCCTAAAAAAAAGAAAACCAATGCTTGATCTCTTTAACGGTTTGTTGAGTTGAAGGGGTTGCAAGGAAAACTAAATTAAGATCCAATATTGAAAGTTTCCAGTGCATGTTAGTTTGCTGGCTGTCTTCCGACTCTTTTACAAGCTAACTATCTCATCTCGCTCAGCTTGCTGTCTGATTATAGATGTCACAATGTTGGGATATTACCGCGCGCTCCATCATTGCCGCCCACATTACTTATCACCTCACCTTCGTGGACGACCCGAGGTTTGTCCATTTAAGCTCTTAAAGCAGCAACTCATGCCATAATGTAAATACCATAGAGAAGTTTGGCTTGACTGGATTCAAACCAGGCATACGTGAGTAGACAAACGGTCACTCTACCAATATGCTACGGCTGCAAAACTTCGAGTGCCTATGCCGAAACTATCAATTTGAATCATGAAGACATTGTGCTCTAATGGAGGAGAATGAATTTTGTGAGGGAGGTCATTCGAACTTTGAAACTTACCAAATCTTTGTTAAGGGATGAAATTACAGTTCCAGGTCATTTATCAATGAAACAAATTGTTCATTTAGCATAAGTCACATTTATTGAATGCATCAATTTTATTTCAGAATAAATACAAAAATACACATTGGCCTGAATAGGCTGTGGAAAAAGGAAATATCCCAAAGGCAGATGAAATACTGGCATTGTCCGTACATGTTTGGTATTGCACCAGCTTCTCTAAATCTGACCCCTGAGATCTTGGCCATTCCCCTAAACATATGATCAATAGACGTACGAAAAAATGTTCCAGCGGGTAAATACCTAAAGCCTATGTGTTTACCTTTTTTTGTCAAATTTGGGATAATTTGCATAAATTGCCATTTTGGGGGAAAATACCTTTTTCGCAAAGTTCAGTTCGATTTAGCTTTCTTTTTCCGAGGTTTGATTATCAATGACATAATCAAGGAAGGAGAAATCCCAAAATTTTGGAATCATTGCCAAAAAAGAAAGAAAAAAACAACGCTGAAAATTACCCCTTCTTGCAACAACAGCTAGTAAGGCTCTGGAGGAGGAAAAGAAATAGGTAAGCATGTTATGAGGAGGGGGAAATTATACAAGTCACAATATAAATTTTGTCCTGGCTTCTCAACAACTGAAAGAAATGCATTCAAGAGAATTATCAGCCTGTTAAAAATTTGCATGACCATGCTTTTGCGGTTGGCCCTCATCCCAAACACTACCCCTTAGGTCTACTATTTTTTCTTATTTTGACTCCCCCATTTTGCTCGTGAAAAACACTTTTCAGACTTCCCTACTCATTCTTGGAGATGAAATGTTTTAATCTTATTTTGCTTTCAATTCACAAAATATCTGATCCACCAATGAATTACTGTAGAGTTGACGGATTTTACTAGGCCTTGAATGTACCTTTGATCAGGGATTTTGAGAAAACTTTTATTTTGCAAATGGATCAACACCTACATACTCCCTGCAAATATTCGACAGAAGTAAATTAAACAATGAAGGATCCCGAGAAAGAAGAGAGGTGGACTTCATTGTTTTAACAAGCCTGGATTCTCGAGGGCTTGAAGGTGCTCTCAAAACGCACATTAAGCCTCTTCGGTCACTGCAAATTGAACCTAAATCCTGGGTTGGGACAAAGCTCATGGATACTTTAGAAGACGAACAGCATTACATTGCCTCTCCCAAAAGCTTTAAGGTTCCTAGCGACGCATCTTTGGACTTGTTCGACCTTTTGCAAACCTACTGAACTCATTGGAGCCCAAAACTAACGGCGGGTGAAGCATGTTGCTAACAATCGACTTGTACAGAGTTAACATCGACTTAAATATGCGAAGTGGAGACTTCAAAAGCATCGAGCCAAAGGTCATTGAGCAGAATTTAATTCCTTTCAAGGTCATATTACTTTCCGTAGCCTAAGAGTAGATTGGATAAAGGCCATTTGCCAGACTACTGGAATCTTTGCCATTCCTACTAGAAACTAAATTGCTCGATAAGCCCCATTGCTTGTTGCAACATTTATTGCAATTTTGAAGCAGTCCCTAGCATTTCTCGCTGATTATACGCATTACTTTTTTCAATATACCTCCGACAAGCGAGTATTTGCCCAAATTGGCGGTCCGAAGTTAGTACTCACTTCTTATGACAGAGAAAGAAAAATTCCCCAAGTTTTAGATAAAATCTGATATTAGCACCTGCGACAAAGTGATAGTGTTGACGAAGCGAAATGTCGATTTGCAATAGACGTCTTCAAGTGAAAGTTGTCATGTTCATAAGCTATCGATCGCCATGTCGCGTACAAATGACTCTTTTCTTGATAAGTTGGTAGGATTTTTAAAGGTAAGTTAGGCAAACTTTTGATGAAGTTGTTGTTAACTTGTTTTCGATGTGATCAAGAGATGGCTGAGCTGACATTTTTTGACTTCTTTTAGGATTAGACCGGGGCCGCTTAAAATGGTAACTCTTTTTAGTGATTTACGAATCAGATGACACTTAGTCCAGAGGTCAAGAAAATTTGGAGGCAAAGGAGGCAGAGTAGTCGGAGGTCTATTTCAAGAGCGAGTCACGAACAAATTTAAAAAGTGAGCTGAGCTTACTATGGGAGAGAAAATCTTCATATCTAATGATTAAGACTTTAATCGTTCCTCAATAAGAGGAATGTAATAAAGTTATAATTATGTTGCGAAAATGAGTAATTCATTATACTACCATTACGTGACGAAAATCGTAACGGCGTAGCCCATTAGTTGCTCTGCCCAAGATTTTAAATACTTATATTTCAGACTTTTTGCCCTACTAAGGTCAAATTTTGCTAAATTTATTTCTGTTTTTTGCTTTCAACCAGCTAGAATTTTACGTTTTCCAGCGAACATGTTGCACTACTGAGCATTAATATTGAAGCTTGACATAATTGTTCAACATTTGTTACATTTTAATGCTTTTGAGGGGTCGAGATTGTTTTGTATCTTTTGGCCTAGGAATTTGCCCTGTCAACGATAATGCATTTCTTACGCCGAGCATCATAGCGGTTTGTTACTTCGATTCTTGACTATGGTTTTTTCGTAAAATGTTGGTCAAGCCAATGGAAATATAAGATAGGAAAATCAATAATTCCTAAAGCATGAACCAAATCATGTCTAAAAGAGTGACAATCATATGGGGAAAACAAGATTAATGGCATTTCGACATTTGAAACTTGGGCGGCAAATGACACCCACGTAACGGTTCGACATAAATTGCGATAACACATGACATATTCTCGACCACATTGCCACATATTTGAGTTGAGACCTGCTCCCATTTTCTTCAATATGTGAAACAGTTTTTGGTGACGTCGGCACAATCGTCCAACAAAAGATTGAGCGTGACCAAAGTAAGATAATTGTTACGAGCACTTTTTTCCTTCGATCCACCTTACTTTTGATTTTTTATTTGTTTACGAATGAGTAAAACGCAAGCATAAATATGACCAGTTAAACAATGCTTGATAATTGTCTTAGAGACACGAAATAACACTTCTTAAGAGAACTCTCGTCATGTCAGATACTGTCTCGCGGAGGGGCGACTAGTGACGAGCAGTGCCTCCATTTCAGACATGAATGATCAGCGTGCGCTTTCTACACCAAATTGTAATATTTCACAACCCGTTTTTAGCAAGGAATTTGCGTCGTTTTGTGGATCACTTTTAACTCTAAAAAGTATACCAGAAGCTTATTGAATTACAAAGTACTGTTTCTTCACTTGAATAGGTCAAATAGTTGATATAGCACGAAACTAAATTAAAAACTGTCATGGTAGTTCCAAAA
The DNA here is from genome assembly GCF_007210705.1 of Tigriopus californicus. NCBI lineage: Eukaryota > Metazoa > Arthropoda > Copepoda > Harpacticoida > Harpacticidae > Tigriopus > Tigriopus californicus. The sequence continues at coordinate 1,626,720 of NC_081450.1, read as the reverse complement.
TTTCCGATTTCATTCTGAATCAAGTCTCCAATAAAATATTAAAGTAGTTGTGCACAATTATCGATTGTTTCTTGTTTCTTCCCTGAGCATTTGGAAACACTAAACACTCCAAGAGGACGATTCTAAAAGTTCAATGGAAGTTGCTTTTGTAATGTAAACGGAACAGGGTTCAGCATATGAGATGTGAATCACAACTTTGTCACTGAAATGTGCTGAAAATGGGGTCGTCTAAATGTAACATTAGAAACCTGTGCCTTAAGCCATGGAAATGTGAAGTAATGACAACTTTGACGCAAAATACTCTAGCCAAAGAAGGGTTTCGTGCTTGACAAGTTCAATCTGAATAAGGTCTTATAGTCCAACGTTATGTGTTTCAGGAGATGAAAACAACAAAACAGTTTATATATATAACAAGATTTGAAACCACAAACACACCCAATGTTGTTAAAAACAAGCCCAATTTTCAGCCATGGGTCGGTATTCTCAAATCGTACTTTGGTCTGGAAGTGCTGATTTAAGTACAAGCCCCTACTTGAAGTACATCTGACCGAAAAAATGGTATTCTTGATTCGAACTAGAGCTTATGCGTTTGAAGTTCAAGTGCAGACTTGGAAAAGTGGTATTCTCGACTCTTAGTGCACCTTGCAAGTCCAAACTTGGATGAGCCGTATTCCTAGTTACCCTTAATTCTACTGCCGAGTGCAATCTTCAAAGAGTGATCGGACCAGTTTTGGGAATCGGGAATGACGTTACAAGAAGCTCAAATGTGGATGAAAGTTGGGTTGAAAATTACATGAAATTGAACTCATTGGGTACTCTAACACGGTTTAAGTTGACATACAAAAAGCCAAGTAGGCGCTAAACGATTTGTTTGACTGTTTTTCAAGTTTATGCCTGTCCCTTAAATTGGCCATCCTCTATAAAAATGAGAAAATTGTTCCCGCTTGTAAGATTGCCGGATGGCGGCTGTTGACTAGATGTTATTGGTTGGTCTACGATCCATCCTCCTTCTGGGTCATCACGTCCACCGGTCCTCCCCAGCCATGCAGGCATTGATGTCACCCCCAGCGCCTCAGACACCCCACGGTCGACCAGGCCCAGTCACCGCTGCATCCACGGACGTTCAGCTGCGCCCACGGACCTTCCGCTGCACCCACGGGTAGGTCACAACAACCACGGGCCTTTGACACGCACCACGTCTATTTTTCTGGGCCTAAGTTCCGCACTGGCGTCCTCAGTCGTCTGGGGAAGGTTCTTCCGCCAAGAGGCGGCTACCACCGGCCGTGCCATGTAAGATTACCGGATGGTGACTGTGGACTAGATTTTATTGGTATCGGTGAATAGAATATAACACCGCTGTAGTTAAAATGCATGCACCAAATTCAGCTCGGCCAAGCACAACTTGAAAATCTGTGAGAACATGGCTTCAAGACTACTCTTCATCAAGTCCAGCTTTGGCGTTTGAGACTGAAATTAAAGTCTTGCTTCAAGTGCGAATTGAGAATATGGGCCCTGACCTTCACTGTTCAAGATAAATGATCTTGCAGTAACAAAAAATGGTGTTTTCTGTTAAGATTGTCTAGAAGGTTAAATTTTCCTCAGTTATGAAGAGAAAGAAAAGAACAAGTGACGCGTCTTTTTATCCCGATGGGAGACATCAACTCAATGGCTTTCGTTTTTTATTTTTCATTTGTGTCGAGTCATGGACTCTAGCGTCCTTGGTCGGGTTGGCAAGTCTGACGTGTTCTCCGATATGTCGAGCTACTCTGAAACCATCTTCATTTTTATTTTTTTATTTTTTTTTGTGCGGACTTCCTTACCGCTACCGGGATTGGAATCCCAGCAGTTCAAGACGGGAAGATTATTTATTATACTTGACTTTTATTTATATATATTATTTGATCGACCAACGAATTGGAGTTGGCTGATCTGGCTAATCCTTGAATATAAGGTTGATCCTGGATTTTGATGAATTTTCTCAACATTGAAGGCATTTCTCTCAGTAATGCCTCTAAGATGAAAGAAAAATTTGAGGCAATCGACTAAACAAAGGACCTCACTGGTTTAGGGTAGTGCCCTGTGTTAGAACAGGGCACTAGTTTAGGACATATCAGAGAGAACGTGGCGATGACTTCACAGCTCATGGCAGTTATGGCCTTAATGAATACTAGGTTAAGAGATCCTCAGCATCATGTTGCGGCAGGAGGTAGAATCTGCACAGAGGAAGCAAGGTTAAGCAAGGCTCGACTCACGGATTTCTGGAGCTGTGAACTTCGTTCGAATGATAGGTAGCAGAAATGTGTTATCTCCTAAGCCGTTCACTTTATTTCAAATTACCATTTGATGTGAACACAAGATATTGTTGGATTGATGAACTTGGCTTAATCTTAGACCAAAACTATGCCTGTGGAAACTCATGAGATTTGGCCAGTTTTGAAGTAAACTCAATATAAAGTTTGAACTTTCGTTCTCCACTTGGTCAGTTATAAAAGCTTTTGACAACATAACTTAGAAACGAGCCACTTTACTAACAGTTTGAAATGGAGATCCTAATCCTTTATATTTTTGAATTGTAAGGAACCATGGGAGTCGAATGGTCTAATGTACCCAGTAGATGTAGCCTTACGTGATTCCCCAAAGGGCGTGGGTCTGAATCCCGCCTTTGGTGGTAAAATCATCATTCCTGGAGCTCCCTGAGAACAGATCATGGAGTACAACAATAGTCCCCTGCAAAGAAAGCCTTTGAGCAAACTGAGTGGT
>NC_081450.1:1613202-1623909 GCF_007210705.1 Tigriopus californicus | reverse complement strand
AAAATCACGCACAGATAGAAAATCAACAAGAATCATTTTACTTTTTGATGAGGAATTTACACCAACAAAATATAAAAGAAATGTATGGAATAGGCAATAAAATTAAATGTACATAAATGTTAGCATATCAGAACATTTGGGATGGACAATTGATAATTTTGTCTTAATCCTCATATTTGACAAAAAACATCAGGCACCAATTTCATGATTATGAAGCATCCAAATGATTTTAAAGAACACTATGTAGCTTAGAGCTACAGTTTGTCTACTTTTGAATTGAGGGCCATTCCCAGAGTGAGAACCAGAATTTCATAACAAGTTCACCAAATTACTTGAAAAAGTATTGACGGATTGTCCTTAGTTCTTGCTTTATCATGGAAACCTAATTTGCCCTTCTCAGTTTTTGTTCTTTAAGATATGTTCAAAGTCATTTCAAGTATATTCACATGCCTGGTTTGGAGCACATACTATCAATGGTTACAAAACTGATATTATTCACATATTTTGTTCAGTACTTATGCCAATAATTGACATTCAAAAATTTCAGCAGCAAAAGTTTAGGCCTTACTTGGCGGGTAAGGTAAGGTTATCACAAAAAGTGGCGTTTCCTTCCTTCTGTGTGCTTGGATTAACCTTAAAATGACTTTTAACATGTTTTTAACTACAACAACTATCTTATACAAAAATACACTCTGAGTGCAGTTAAGTCCCTTGTTGGATTTTGGAGAAATTTCGTCAGAAAACAGGATTTACTCCCATCATGAGTTGGCCATGTAGTGAGAAGCAGCACTTGATCTCCAAAGTGTCTTCTACTCATTCATTTTATTTTATTTTTTTTGCGGACTTCCTTCCCGCTGATGGGATTGGAATCCCAGCAGTTCAAGACCCTTTTTCCATTTTACTTAACTTTTATTTATATATATATTATTTAATCGACCAACGAATTTGAGTTGGCAGACCGAGCTAGTCCTTGAATGTAGGGTTGATCTGGAATGGTATATGAAAAGCTGTTCAAGTCTGACTTGAAAGATGCTACCGGATCAACAAGGCCTACATATTCCCTACGAATATTAGAGGGAAGGAAATTAAACCATGAAGGAGCCCGAAGAAGAAGAGAACAGGCCTTCATTGTTCGAACTAGCCTGGATTCTCGAGGACTTGAAGGTGCTCTCAAAAACGCACATTAAGCCTCTACCGTCTACTCTAGAATTGACCCTAAATCTTGGGTTGGGACAAAGCTCATCAAAGCTCTTCACTAAAGATAGCTCACGTTGTTCCAATTTTAAAAAGGGGAGATAAGTCGCTCCCCAGTAATTACAGGCCGATTTCTCTCACTTCGAATATTGCGAAGGTGTTTGAGAAAATCATAAAGTTCAAACATGTTGAATTTCTTGATATACATGAAGTCCTTCCTCCTAGCCAGCATGGGTTCCGAGCACATTTTAGCACGGTTACCCAACTGATTGATCATATTGAGCAGGTTATTGAGGGACTAGAGAGCCATGAATCAGTTGATATTGTCTATCTTGATTTTGCCAAGGCCTTTGACAAGGTAGATCATGGCCTTTTGTTGAATAGACTTCATGACATTCGGATCCAAGGCAAGGTTCTCAATTGGTTAAAAAGTTTCATTTCTGGTAGGAAGCAATTGGTTAAGGTTGAGGGATCCCTTAGAGACATACATGATGTCAAGTCAGGTGTTCCCCAGGGCTTCATCTTTGGGCCCCTCCTGTTTATAATATTCGTTGCCCCGCTTCAAAAGCTTCGTATTACTGCCAGTCTCTCTTCTTATGCTGACGATATAAAGTTAGTTTCTGGTAGGAATGGGCAAGATTCCAGTAGCCTTGCAAAGGACTCAGATCGAATCTATTCTTGGGTTACTAAGAGTAATATGGCCCTGAACGGAATGAAATTCCGCTCAATGACCTTCCGGTCAACTCCTTTGAATACTCCACTCGTAGATAATTTCATTCCATTCAAGGCCATATTAATCTTTGCAGTCCAAGAGTAGATTTGGCCAGAGGACCTTTAGCAGACATCGGCCGTGAAGTTCGTCTTTGCACTTCCTACCCACCAGAAAGCAGTAAAAAAGGGCAAATCAGGGCGGTAAACTTGATTTTAACTGCTTTACCTCTACTTCAGGAGGGTGATAAAAGTCCTTATTTTTAACGTCACTTGGCCAAAGCGTGATGGGGAACAGACTTGATTGATTGTTAAATAAACCCTCTGAACGCAATAAATAATTCAGTTACCAGGTTGACATAGACGCATAAGATTTTGAAATGGTGAGGCAAAAACAACTCAAGTTAGTCATTAAAGAGCAATAAACCAATTGCTCTTTTTTGTGGGAGTGGAGGAGAAACCAAAGGAAAACTAATAATTTATATCCATTATCAAGTATCATTGACGGATCCAAATTACAACTTGAATAGCTGGAGAAGGTGCAAGTCTTTAGCTCACAATATTTGGCCAACCTATTGAATAGTGCAAAAAACCGATTTTGTCTGTACCTGATAGCTTGCCCATATCACTGTTCCTAGGAGTAAAACTGAGAGGAACAATACTCTGGAGGAGATCCGACTTGGCAGATGAGATAATCCAATGCAAACCATGGCCAAACAAACCATTGAGAAGCACTCCCATAGTTTCCAACGTTGCGACCTTTCAATTCGAATCGTCACATACAGGGCAAAGGAGCAGATGACAATATTGGCAATGAAGGCCAACCAGAAATGGAAACTAAAGGTTGATGAATAAGTGGTGAAAGACAAGGCTTGATTTGGCGCCTGAGAAACCAATCGATAATCGGACCAAAATATCGGTGAAGTGAAATCTACCACTTGGGCTCTTTCTTTGTTGATGGCTACATCCACTCCGGTCCCATCAAATTTGTTCAAAGTCAAAAGACGTATCATTTCGGTCCAAGAGCTCTTGGGGGCTCTCTCAAACTTAATCGTAAAGTTGAATTCTGTCGAAAAGAGCTTCAGCATGTCAATGAAGATACCATATGGCTGAAGATGGGTGCTATTGGAACCCTCTGGAATGAAACAATATGGCTTAGATTCTTCGACCAAGAAACCCAAGGTAATGCCCCTAAGATCTTTGCGTCGAGCAAAAAAGTGATCCCGGTTCCATGTAAATGGGTTCGACGGGTGAATTGTTGTCGTATCCGTTATGAAGGTTCCGATCTTCCTCAAGACCGGGTGCTCCAACCCTGGAATCTGGGTGATTTCCCGAACCTGAAGAGTGGAGCGATTTTGAGAGATCGAGTTAGAATCAACTAAATAAAGTTGGTTGTCGATCAAAAGCTTCAATGAACTTGGAGCAATTGTAATAGGATTTCCTGTGAGGTCAAATACCCAGACAGCGTGAGTTGGAAAATGTTTGGGAAGCTCTTGAATTAGGTCCAATGGGAGTGACGATGGCACTTGATCGAAAAGCAAGATATTCAGTATGGTTGTGCTTGGGTCGAAATGACTAAATGGGCAAGGATCAGCCACTGGTAAAGTGTTCAGAGAGATCCTCCCGTAAGGGTGTTGTCCCCTTGGACCAATCGAGTCAAGCACCTCAGACTGAGGACCCACGAATATTTGGATGTGTTCAAATTGAATTTGGTGAACTCGGCATATTTCATCGACTAGGAGACTTAGGTCGGAAAACCGATTAAAAGAAGCACCGGACAACCCTAAAGACGCCATAGTCAACCAAATAAGAAGTTTCACACAACACATTTTTTGTTTCCAGGTTGGCAAGTATGAACTAAGCTCCTTGTCTCATAAGGCCCCAATTTGGAACTAAAGTCCTTCGCTTTTCGGTTCCAAGACCCAAGCCCTCACATCTAGCCCTTTATCACGGTGTCCATTAATATTAAATTGTGGAACAATTAAAATACTGATCAACGCTTTATTGTGGACTAGCAATATCCGACAACTCTTTTTTGTGGGTCGATCCGGATCAAATGAATTTGAAATTAAACAAGAATTTGAAGCTTGTGCTCTCAACTCTTGGGATTCCATTCCCGGGAGCAGTGAGGAAGCCGGAATAAAATGCAATATTTTTCTTAACTATGAAATATCAACCGAGTTGATCCAATTATTCTTATGGGGTATTTGAAAAGATCCATGACAGTTCAAATGAATTTAGCAAATTCTCTCTCATTTCAATAGGACTTACACAAATGAGACGAAAAGCGTTTGCAAAAGTCGATCGTTCATTCTAGTACGAGCTTTAATTTCAATCAGGCATTTGAGCCTGCGCATCTTGTTTGTGATTGCGCTCCATGCACCAAATTCGAAGGTTTCCAGTTAACCACGCAATTTCGTCTTGGCATGATATCATCTTGAGCACCATATCATGCAATGAATTATTGAGGTCTTTTTCCAATTGTCTTGCTGGCGTACTTTCTGACAGGTATGTTCATTTAAACAACATTTGTTTGAGGTTGATTGGATCTAGCGGTCGAAGAAGCATAAAAAACTTAAAAACATGTGATGCAATAATCAGGACTCGGAGAAAAATGTTTGAATTTTAAAATTAATCTAAGTTTTCGAGAATTTCATTGGGCAAAAAAATCGTTTCTGGACGGGTGCAAAAGTGTAAACCTTTCATTCACTACAATTGACTCTAGGATCTGGTTGTCGAAAAAGCTCTCGGATACTTTTGAAGATGTCTGAAAAGATACTTTTTGCACCTCCTTTAAATACTGCACTGTCCCAATCTTCTCTTTTTGTCCCAATAAAGTGGTGGTTCTCTAATTCTCACATTGCTCCTGCTTGCCTTTTGGCAAAAGTTCAAGCCTTTCCGGAAATGCAAATAGAATTATTTTTATACTTTTTACACAAAGAGCAAATCTAAATATATATCCATTTCAGCCCACGTCTCTTTACCCTAAGAGACAGCTGAGATAGAACACCTTCAGGTACCAAGTTTGATCTAGAAACCTGCATGGTTTAGAGTATTGATTTGGGCGTCAAGCCTAGAGACAATTTGAGGTTTTTTTATTTCAAAGATTTAGAAATAATAAAATATATTGAAACCTTTGGTAATTGCTACAAACTTTTACATAATTAGCATCATTTTCATTATACGTGTCCTTTTTTTTGTGTAAACCGACTTTTATATCTTTGTGTTGAGAATTTTGCTTCCTGTTAAAAAAAGGTTTCTTGCCTTCTAAAAACTTTTTAGTGATTACTTAGCCCTCAAAACAAATTCTTTTTTTTTAGGGCCCAGTGATAATAGATCAAGTGTTGAAGAAGCCTCTAGGGATAGTATGCTTCAATTATGATTGATGTCCTAACCTTGAAAGCCACTTCCACTCATGTGCATTCATAACATAAAATTATGATATATTCCAGCATGGTGAGAAAATTTATTCTAAAATGCCTCTTCTACATCCCTGTTTCGAAAATAAATAGATCGGAATTAATTTACTAATCAAAATTTGTGTTTCCAAATATCAACCATTTCAAGCAATTGTAATCATCCATTATTATAACTTTGTTCAGTTTGTTACTTATTAGCTTTCATTCAATCAGCGGAAAATTTAATTGTATTCTGAAAGCATGTATCTGCAAATTAAATCATTCGCATTGAACTGGAAGCCTACTCGCAAATATAAACTATGAACGAAATGATCAATTCCGGAGTTGTGGGGGTTCCCGGAGCGATCAACGTATCTGACCTTAATGATGTTCAAAATGGTGTAGTTTGTGTCGAATCGGTCCTCGCACTGTATGGCCCGACTCAGGTGGTTTGACGAATCTTCCTCACTCTATAAGATCCATCGGTGGGTGTGGTATTACCATTTTAGCAGGGTGATCCTTAGATTGGTTTATACAATACACTTCATGTGTTTAAATGAGTACAAGATGCGTTTATCTGTTCAATTCAATACGCACGGTATAGTGATTTATTCTCTTGAGCATTTGCTTACTTAACTCACATCAAGATCGAGATCAGGGTCACGGATGGTTACTGTCGTTTTTCAGCACGCTCATTATAAACTATGGATGTTGCCCCGCCCTTCACAAAACAATTTTGGATCGAATCACATGATGGCAGACGATGCTTAAACTCAGCTCTCTTTTTGAAGACTTTCTCAAACCAAAAAAGGGAGTTGAATTTGATAATCAAATTCGTTGGTAGACCAAATATTGGTCTACCAACGCAAATGGCAATATTTAGACAAATCATATCTTTTTTACCGTGGTCAGTAAAGCCAGTGAAAACTCAAACCCCCAAAAATGCGAAAAGTTCTTGGTAAGGATTAATCCTTCATACGATCATGCCGCACAGAAGTAAATAAAAGGTCCCAAAAAAGAAACAATTCAGAGAAAAGCAGTTACTGATCCAAGTGACAACAAAAGGGTAAAATTGCCTTAGAATATTGAAAATAGCAGGAAAAAATTTGAAAAAATTATGACGTCATCGCAATTCCACTTTAATTTTGAGAATAAAATATACCGTCAGTGATAGTGTGGCATCACGTGGAAATCAGATTTAATTTCGACCCATCAGATAAAAAGTTGGTGAAGACCTTAAAATCCTCTTTTGTGCCAAACCGAGCACCATCCTCTAATCTCTGTTACCATGCTCATTTCGACGATTATATACTATTGATCCATGTTAAGTTTTAATGGACCCAGAATTTTCCTGTCACTGTCTGCCAAAGCTAATACCTGTAAGTCGAATAGATTTGACATTCGTCCCAACATTTTATTTGTAATTGAGTTAACAAGTGCAAATACATATAAGTGTTAGCAAAAACCCGGGCCTGGAAATATCAAGGCGTTCAAAAATTCCTTTCTTGCCGATAATTTCAAATCAATATCAACATCAAGCACGCACAATTCAAAATGAGGTAATAAGACCATGTGCAGATCCATCCATGAGCCATAAGTCCATAGGTTCTCCTCCCTCAAATTTTCCACGTATTGAGTTTAATCAATGCGTCACAGCTCTCTGTTTCCACAATTTAATATTAATGGACACCGCTGATAAAGGGCTAGATGTGAGGCTTGGGTCTTGGAACCGAAAAGCGAAGGACTTTAGTTCCAAATTGGGGGCCTTATTAGACAAGGAGCTTAGTTCATACTTGCCAACCTGGAAACAAAAAATGTGTTGTGTGAAACTTCTTATTTGGTTGACTATGGCGTCTTTAGGGTTGTCCGGTGCTTCTTTTAATCGGTTTTCCGACCTAAGTCTCCTAGTCGATGAAATATGCCGAGTTCACCAAATTCAATTTGAACACATCCAAAAATTTCGTGGGTCCTCAGTCTGAGGTGCTTGACTCGATTGGCCAAGGGGAAACACCCTTACGGAGGATCTCTCTGAACACTTTACCAGTGGCTGATCCTTGCCATTTAGTCATTTCGACCCAAGCACAACCATACTGAATATCTTGCTTTTCGATCAAGTGCCATCGTCACTCCCATTGAACCTAATTCAAGAGCTTCCCAAACATTTCCAACTCACGCTGTCTGGTATTTGACCTCACAGGAAATCCTATTACAATTGCTCCAGTTCATTGAAGCTTTTGATCGACAACCAACTTTATTTAGTTGATTCTAACTCGATCTCTCAAAATCGCTCCACTCTTCAGGTTCGGGAAATCACCCAGATTCCAGGGTTGGAGCACCCGGTCTTGAGGAAGATCGGAACCTTCATAACGGATACGACAACAATTCACCCGTCGAACCCATTTACATGGAACCCGATCACTCTTTTTGCTCGACGCAAAGATCTTAGGGCATTACCTGGGCTTCTTTGTCGAAAGAATCATAAGCCATATTGTTTCATTCCAGAGGGTTCCCCACCCCATCTTCAGCCACTCATTGGTATCTTCATTGACATGCTGAAAGCTCTTTCGGACAGAATTCAACTTTACGATTTAAAGTTGAGAGAGCCCCAAGAGCTCTTGGACCAATGATACGTTCTTGACTCTTGAACAAATTTGATGGGACCGGAGTGGATGTAGCCATCAACAAAGAAAGAGCCCAAGTTGTAGATTTCACTTCACCGATATTTTGCTCCGATTATCGATTGGTTTCTCAGGCGCCAAATCAAGCCTGTGTCTTTCACCACTTATTCATCAACCTTTAGTTCCATTTCTGGTTGGCCTCATTGCCAATATTCATGCATTGCTCCTTTGCCCTGTACTGTCGACATTCGAATTGAAAAGGTCCCGCAACGTTGTGGAAGAACTATGGGAGTGCTTCTCAATGGGTTGTTTTGGCCATGGTTTGCATGGATTATCTCATCTGCCAAGTCGGCGTTCTCCTCCAGAGAGTATTTGTCCTCTCCATTTTACTCCTAGAACAGTGATCATGGGCAAGGCTATCAGGTAAGCAGACAAAATCGGTTCTTTTTTGCACTATTCAATAGGTTGGCCAAATATTGTGAGCTAAAGACTTGCACTCTTCTCCCATGCTATTCTGTAGTTGCTCTAATTTGAGATCCTGTCCAATGATAAATTGATATATTTATAATAATATATAGTTTCCTTTGGTCTTCTCCTCCACTCCCACAAAAAGCAAGAGCAATTGGTTTATTGCTCCTTTAATGCTAACTACACTGCAGTAGTTTTTGCGCTCACCATTTCAAAATCTTATCAGCGTCTATTACCTTGTCATAACTGAAGACTATTATTGCTCTAGATTCAGAAGTCGGTTTATATTATACAATTCAATCAATCAAGTCTGTTCCCCATCACGCTTTGGCCAAGTGACGTTAAAAATAAGGACTTTTATCACCCTCCTGAAGTAGAGGTAAAGCAGTTAAAATCAAGTTTACCGCCCTGATTTGCCCCTTTTTACTGCTTTCTGGCGGTAGGAAGTGCAAAGACGAACTTCACGGCCGATGTCTGTAAAGTCTCTGGCCAAATCTACTTCTTGGACTGCAAAGATTAATATGGCCTGAATGGATGAAATTATCTACGAGTGAGTATTACAAAGGAGTTGACCGGAAGAGTCATTGAGCGGAATTTCATTCCGTTCAGGGCCATATTACTCTTTAGTAACCCAAGAATAGATTCGATCTGAGTCTCTTTGCAAGGCTACCTGGAATCTTGCCATTCCTACCAGAAACTAACTTTATATCGTCAGCATAAGAAGAGAGACTGGCAGTAAATACGAAGCTTTTGAAGCGGGCAACGAAATATTAATAAACAGGAGGGGCCCAAAGATCGAACCCTGGGCGAGACACCTGACTTATCATCATGTATGGTCTCTAGGGATCCCCTCCAACCCTAAATCCTGCTCTCCTACCAGAATATGAAACTTTTTAACCAATTGAGAACCTTGCCTTGAGATCCGAATGTCATGAAGTCTATTCAACAAAAGGCCATGATCTACCTTGTCAAAGGCCTTGGCAAAATCAAGATGACAATATCAACTGATCATGGCTCTCTAGCTCTCCCAAAACCCTGACTCAATATGATCAATCAGTTGGGTAACCGTGCTAAAATGTGCTCGGAACCCATGCTGGCTAGGAGGAAGGCACTTCATGTATATCAGAAATATCAACATGTTTGAACTTTTTATGATTTTCTCCAAACACCTTCGCAAATATTCGAAGTGAGAGAAATCGGCCTGTTAATTACTGGGAGCGACTTATCCTCCTTTTTAAAATTGGAACAACGTGAGCTATCTTTAGTGAAGAGCTTTGATGAGCTTTGTCCCAACCCAAGATTTAGGGTCAATTCTAGAGTAGACGGTAGAGGCTAATGTAGCGTTTTTGAGAGCACCTTCACAGTCCTCGAGAATCCAGGCTAGTTCGAACAATGAAGGCCTGTTCTCTTTCTTCTTCGGGCTCCTTCATGGTTAATTTCACTTCCCTCTAATATTCGTAGGGAATATGTAGGCCTTGTTGATATCCGGTAGCTAGCATCTTTCAAGTCAGATTGAACAGCTTTTCATATACCATTCCAGTCAACCCTAACATTCAAGGCACTAGCTTCGGTCTGCCAACTCAAGAAATGTTTTCGTTCTTGCATCACTCCTTGGTTATTTCGGGAGCTAACGAACGTTATGGTTTAAATAATATTCATATAAAATAAAAAGTTAACGTAGAAATCGGAAAAAAGCTCGTTAGACTGCTATAAGTAGAACTGACCCCGCTGGACACGATTCCACTCACTCTCCCATCAGCCCATGGGAACACGGAAGGTCCCGTCACAAAATATAGCCACTCAAAATAAAACTCCGAACTGCCTCAGCTTAGAAGCGTCTGGAGACCTCCACACGTCGCTGCCGCGATTCTCACTACATGGCCAACTCAGATAAAGATATGCGTAGATACTGAATATGATTACGTATGAAGTCTCCAATCTAACAACAACTAGCATACCAACTGAGCAATAAACAACATCTCGACTCCACACAACGACACACTAACGAATTTCGCTCAATCATAGAGCATACACTATACTACTAATAACAGACCTCCTGCAGTAACAAAGACAAGGGAATAATTACTCTTGACAATCGATGACCACAGAGCTGTAACTCAAACATCAAATAGTTCTAACCTCGTACGAAGTAATGCTAAGATACTAAGGTTGAATGCTTTAACGTTGACTCTATAAGGATCGTGGCTATAAGAGTCTTTGTGGAAACTCTCCACTGCATCAGACGGCTCACACAGCAAGGCAATATGACACAAAATATCTGCTACAGTACTATAATCCTTAGCTGATCACTCGTTAACGCT
>NC_081450.1:1612750-1613151 GCF_007210705.1 Tigriopus californicus | reverse complement strand
TCCTTAAGGTCACGCTTAATCTTGCGTTGGGCGATTGCCCTGACCTTGCCTGAGAATTGTTTCACATATCGCAGAAAATTGGAGCAGGTTCCAAATCAAATATGTGGCCATGTGTTCGAGAATATGTCATGTGAAAGCCGTATGTGACCATAATATGTGTCAAAACAAGTGTCGTCTAAATGCACCATTAGGATCAGTCACATAACATTGCTGCGTCACATCGTTTTGTCTAGATTGAAAAGTGCATCTAAAAACTGATGCGTGGATTGAGGTTTTGCTTTTGTTTGTTTATTAATTTTTTTTTGAAAATGCTTTAATAATGACAATTTTCGACAGTCTTAAATTGCAATTTGGTAATGTGTTTCAAAAATTCAAATCTTTTGAAATGCTGTAATATGTTT
>NC_081450.1:1585294-1612714 GCF_007210705.1 Tigriopus californicus | reverse complement strand
AGATCCAATCAACCTCAAACAAATGTTGTTTAAATGAACATACCTGTCAGAAAGTACGCACTGCCAAGACAATTGGAAAAAGAACCTCAATAATTCATTGCATGATATGGTGCTCAAGAGATAGATAATCATGCCAAGACGGAAATTGCGTGGTTAAACCTGGAAACCTTCGAATTTGGGTGCATGGAGCGCAATCACAAAACCAGATGCGCAGGCTCAAAATGCCTGATTGAAATTAAAGCTCGTACTAGGAATGAACGATCGACTTTTGCAAACGCTTTTCGTCTCATTTGTGTAAGTCCTATTGAAATATGAGAGAGAAGTTGCTAAATTCATTTGAACTGTCATGGATCTTTTCAAATACCCCATAAGAATAATTGGATCAACTCGGTTGATATTTCAATAGTTTAAGAAAAATATTGCATTTTTATTCCGGCTTCCTCACTGCTCCCGGGAATGGAATCCCAAGAGTTGAAGAGCACAAGCTTCAAATTCTTGTTTAATTTCAAATTCATATGATATCGGATCGACCCACAAAAAAGAGTTGTCGGATATTGCTAGTCCTACAATAAAGCGTTGATCAGGTATTTTAACCTAAAATTTGTCGAATTCTGACTTAGAAGATACTACTGCATCAACAACATGTAAGTACTCCCTGCGAATATTTGATGGCACCAAATTGAACAATGAAAGAGTTCGTAAAAGAAGAAAGTTACACTTAAGCCAGTTTATTAAAGCTTGAACCTCGGAGTTAGTGGCTTGGACGTCAATCGTGTCTCTCTAGTTACTCCATGACCTGAGGCGAGTTAAAAAACACTCTTGACTTTGAGTTTAGGCATGGACGTTACACAGGTTAACGTCTAAGCCCCTAACTCCAAGGTACGAGCTTTTAAAAACTGGCCTCTGTTCTATATGCTCAGTCAGTTGGGTAACCGTGCTGACTAAGAGTAAGGACTTCTATATAACTTTAAGTTTGAACGTCACGATCTTCTTAAACACCTTCACAATATTCAAAGCCAGAGAAGACGAACTATAGTTAGCGAGGAACGACTTATCTCCTCCTTTAAAAATTGGAACAACATGAGCTTACTTCAGAGATGATGAAAACTTGCCCTGATCCAAGCTGTACCGCATCACGTACGTGAAAAAAGTATTAAAGGTGTTTTTGATCAAATTTCCGCATGATCAACTATGTCATGTTTCAAGGAAGAAATGAGTGACATTTGATGCTGGCCGTTTGTTCGTTGTATGTAGAATAAGCAGTTTTATTCCTTACGGAGTTATGGTGCAAAGGGTGAATTGTTTCATTTTTCTTGGACTAAAAATAAACTTGTTTGGTAAATACAAAGCATCTGGTTTTATCACTGGCAATGCTTATTTAAATGGGAGCTCTGTGTCGGTCAATCGTTAAACTCCAAGGGAGACCATATCTGACCACTCAAAGTTATGTCAAAATGCATTTTGAAATTTCTCGCAAATGCCGTTAGTTTAAACACATTCAAACTTTAGAATTTTAGTCATTAAATAATTTCACCCCAAACAGGATTGAAGATCGTGAAAAAATACCGATTGCAATTGTATCCTTAAGGTCACGCTTAATCTTGCGTTGGGCGATTGCCCTGACCTTGCCTGAGAATTGTTTCACATATCGCAGAAAATTGGAGCAGGTTCCAAATCAAATATGTGGCCATGTGTTCGAGAATATGTCATGTGAAAGCCGTATGTGACCATAATATGTGTCAAAACAAGTGTCGTCTAAATGCACCATTAGGATCAGTCACATAACATTGCTGCGTCACATCGTTTTGTCTAGATTGAAAAGTGCATCTAAAAACTGATGCGTGGATTGAGGTTTTGCTTTTGTTTGTTTATTAATTTTTTTTTGAAAATGCTTTAATAATGACAATTTTCGACAGTCTTAAATTGCAATTTGGTAATGTGTTTCAAAAATTCAAATCTTTTGAAATGCTGTAATATGTTTTTGCCGCTTTAGGACACGTACCTCAGTAACTGAAATATATTTGTAGTTTCTAGTTGGTATGGTGCATTTAGACGACCCTTGTTCCGACACATATTGTGGTTACATACGGCTTTCACATGACACATTCTCGACAATACCGAAAGAACGCTTAGGACGGCTTTACACCAGGATGGAAAACCGAGATTGAATCCGGTTTGACCATAGGTGTAGGATTGTTGTTGGTGCGAGTCCAGCAGAGGGCTCGAGTCTTTCACTGTACTCAAGTCGAACAAAAAGACTCATGTGCCAAAATCTCGCCCCAACACTAGTCCTACTTTAATCCCCAAACCGGGTTCAATCTCGGTTTTCTGGCCTAGTGTAAAGCCGCCCTAACCCTCGGATGTTGACCTTGTACACGAATATGATATCATCACTGCAAGGAGAAAATTGAATTCTTGTCAAAAGGCTCATCTTTTCTGCAAGTTGAGTTTCATAAACACCGAAATAAGTGATCAAGCATTAGAAAACTAGGAACGCATTATAAATGATTCGTGTCTTAACGTAAGGAAACATGTAAATCAAGTCTGATCAACTTCAATTTCCATTGGTTTCTTGCACTTGCCCTTAAAACACATGAACTTACGTCGAGGAAACCTTTCTCTTGCCTGGAAATTTCTTAATGAAGAAAAATTACTTTCCGAGTCCCTTCATAATCATCGTGCTAGATTAGGATTGAGTAGAAACTGTTTATTGATTCATGGGTTCATAGTTCCCTTCATTTTTCACGGTTCTATGTCCAATCGTGCGATATCACATGCTCAACTTGACAGAAGCTTACTCGTTTATCAACTCACGCTGACAAGGTATGAGTAATGGCAAAATATTGACTCAAAAGCGCTTACAATTGAAAATGTATCAACAGGGAATTTTTCATTAGAATTCAGATACCACAGCATAACAAATACTACACTGAAAGAAGACCTTTCATCAGGGGCAAATTCGTTGGTTTGACAAAACCAGGACGCAAAAATACCACTCGATTGTTCTAGAGCCTTGAGTATGGCTCCAAGGCCATCCATCCTCAGGGACTTGGTCTTTCTTTTAAGCTCAAGGTGGGACGAAACCTTGGATGAAACATGGAGTGTGCTGAGAAGACAATTTGTGAAGGTGAACAGGTTTTTCCTTTGATGAGAGATTCGCGAAACAACAAAAAAATAACGCAGTTGATTCTCTTCTGGTAAGCTAATCACAATGGTGGGCTAAGTCTTTTGCTAATTATGACATCATAATCAGGCAAGATCCATAAATCTCGAGTGTCGGGAAGCGAAAAATGCCAAGTTTGCGCTATTTTCCACATTGAAAGATTGCGGAAAGAAAGAGAGCCACAGACATAAAAAGGATTTATTTCGCATCATTAATATTCTCCTGGAAAGTTACAAAGCTTTGAAAAAGTAGAAGGAAAACAACTCTGCATATCCTCTAAACCACATTATTGTAAATCAAATCCGAAAACCATCTAAATTTGAACCACATTCATTTTTACTTGGCTCTAAATATTGCTTCACCCGTTAATGGGGAAATGTGGTTGCTGTAGGAAAGATATTGAATTCTCTTTCAATCTAGGTCTGATCCCATCCATAAATCGGCGATCAGGGTTCCAGAACAACTCAACCCAGCAGACATCTCGACCTTATCCACACAACTTGGTCCATCAATCAACTCGGTCCATTCAAAAGAACTAGGCACAACATGCTGTTTAAATAAAAATATGTAAGACTGCAGTGAAAGTCACTAAGCTATAATTCAATGTGCACGAAAGATCCTAGAGACAGTTGATTTATTTATAATTCGAAGATATTTGTGACATAATGATGGTTAGACATAATATGCTTGGAAAAAAGTAAATATAAAAAATATCCAGCTAATTCAAGCCTAATGTATGAAAATTCAATTTTGGTGTCACAAATATGTTTTGCTTTTAAGTAAACATGTTCCTGGGTCGATTTGTCCATTGGCTCGAGGTTGGGTTGAATTGTCCGATTACCATGCATACAGAATGCAAATAAAAGCAAAACACAAATTCTGGTCGACAGTAAGTTTTAAAAATCGCCTCTTTGATGGAGAAATGCAACAAATTTCATGCAATTTGTAATTTCTTGAAACCTTTTTGCAATGCCGAAGCTCAATTGTGTCACTTGTTCTCATGACATCCCAAAACTGCTCTTGATTGCTCACATTACCGATATGCTCTTCGGTTTTTGCTTAGAACACCCTGGTCTCACTACTTTACATAAACAAAATGAATGCTGCATAACTCATGATTTTCCTTTCAGTTTTCTTATCCTTGACCATACCAACCTCAAGGGATAGGTGTTTTAAGAAGGATTCGGATTGGCCTTTCGAAGATAATCCCCCAATCATAAATAGAGGGCGTTGCCACGCAGATTGAGTGTGTCTCCATTTTAATTAGACGGAGACACTCAATGGAGTTCAATGATTTCTTTGTCAGAGGACACATCAGCCTCAGCCTAACAGGAGGGTCGGATAGGAGCACAAGAGTTCAAATCAGTGCGAGACGGACGGTGGACGGAGTCCAGCCGGATTTGCTCATTGCTCGCCACTCGTTGCTCGTTGCTCGTCTTTTGTTGTGCTCGCTTCTGAAGCTCGTCATAGATTTTACATTGATGGAGACTGTGTCGGAATGCCAATGGCAGACAGATGCTTCAGTTTGGCAATTGGACTCCAATCTATGAACTCCGTGAAACTTTACCACTTCAACCTGTGGCGATCGACCTAGAGTGTGCGTGTGTACCTGTGCCTCTGAGAGCATTGGAGAGTGCCCTCCCTTCTTCCTCCTTCTCCAGATCCTGGATGGACTCAGCTGAAGCTGCCTTTGGAGAGAGAGAAAGAAGGCCCACGTTTGTCAGGGATGTCGCCAACCTCATCAGAACGAGCCGGGAGTTCTTCTGAGAGTTGTGTGGTGCCAGTGTCCAAGTTGTGATCATACTGGATAGATGAGTGAAGTGACTGAATGAACGAACGAACATTGATGGATTTTCCTGTTCAATTGGAGCAATTGCCAACAACATAAGAGATAACGCTAAGATCTACTAAGTGCGGTACAGTAAGAAAGAGTCCATCGAAAGTGAGTGCAATCGACCGATATTTATGGACTCTGAACACGGCATACTCCATAGGTTTTAAAAGTGAAATCCTGTATTGCGCATCCTGCCAAACGTCAGGTAAGGATTCTTGGCTGACTAGGTTATGGAATGATTAAAACAGGATTTGTCCGACGTCTTGGATGGCTTAAGAAATGTAGTTTTTTTTAAACACCGAGTGATAACTTTTGCAACTTGTTCCAGTGGATTTTGGACTGTTCCTACACAACCTAATTAATTGTCAAATAACTCTCCTATTCCAAAGAAAACGACATTTAAGCTCTTAAAGCAAGCCGTTTGTCACCCTTCATAAAAGTCAAAACTTTCTGATGAGTGTTCAAAAGTCGCTAGTGAGACAGGAAAACAATGGCAACATCGGGGAAAGTTGTTTTCATTCCCAAAGCAACAAAGCAATCCGACAGAATTCAAATGGCCGGATCGGGTTCACAATGGCATACATCGTTCCTCCATCTGTTTGGGTTTCAAACTTTTGCAAATGTATTTGTATGCGCATACCATCATGTGTACATACATGAGACCGCTTGTTAGAAATCCTTTGACCAGAGAGCTCGGCCATTTGCTCTTTGGTAAACTCTTTGTCTGTGTGAGTTCGAGCAGTCATGGTGATTGTTGCGGTTCTATTTCCGGCATGTTCGCGCAATCTGGGCTTTCAGTGGCATTTAAAAGAAGTTTCATGTTTGAAGCTAAACCATCAGTTGGACTGATCTGATCTCCAACCTAAGGAGTTTTTGAACTCAAGTTAATGCGATCTCGAGACCCAGTTTAGAATCAGGTGGACATGGAGATTTCTAATTTCGACCGACCAAACCTATTGAAACTCCAAATTTTGGGTCAAGAAGACGGACGCCTTTTGGCCGGCGGAATGATTTGGTGCAAGATTGATGATGCCCATGAATTCTGACTTACTGAACCAGAGCTTCGCTTTCGGTGGAACACGCAATAGCCAATGCCGGATATGGAGTTTTCATGGTCTCGAGTTCAAGGTGTCACTTCCTGTGAAGTCAGAATAGATCAATCTGGAACTGTTTCAAGAGAGTTGTTGGATAGTTCTTCGAACAGACCAACGGGTTGGACAGATTTGGTGAGTTAACGGTTGACCAGAAATCATGGAGAGGATTGGATTTCTCATGGTCTCACTGGACTCTCACCATGGCAAAATCGCCAGAACCGAAAACAGATCCGTGATATATTAGATATGTGAGAACTTATCCAACCTACTTCTGGTTCATCTCTTCACATATGTAGTACAGAGACAATCTCCATCTTTTGTAAGAACAACGTGTTCCAATCAAGTGAAAGTGAGACACTTCAAAGTTCTAAACTCGAAATATATTCGCGATGTAGCGATTTAATTGCACGCACGAGTAGTACCAAAACTTGCCAATAGGTGTCGTGACGGCATCTTGTCATGTTTCTTTCGTTTCAAAGCTCCTGGTTCCTCCTCCTCGAAAATCAGATCAGACCTAATGACATGAGAATGTCCGGTTGCACTTTGTGATTAGTTCTAGTAGGTCTAGATGGATGGATGTGATGACAACACACTCGACAATGAGCTAATGTATCTGGTTCAGATCCGATATGGGTAAGTCGCATTTCTGTGAATGGAATCGTAGTCAAGTCAGTGCCTTTGTTCGGGATAATCCCAGGAATTTAATCTGGGACCAAAAATTCTGGACACTTTTAAGCTGACATCATTCCATTCGTGTGTTAAATTGAATTCATCTTGCGTCGTAGGAATGATGAAATTAGTTTGAAATGAACAATTTCGTGTTGATTTTCTATACACAACCTTACGTGAGTCAAGCCGATTTCCTTATGACGTTTGTTAACTACGTATGTTTTGAATAGGCGAGAAGTGTTTAAATTTCAGACCATTCAGATTTATTACAACCTTGATTTTTTTTTATATAAAATAGATCGAATCTTGAGTAAAGCTTTTGTGAATTGAAAATATTTGTGGTGTATATTGTTATACACCACAAGGTGTTTTGAGTTGACCTTAAACTCATTTAACTTAATGCAATAATGTAACATATTCAGAATTCAACGCCTTTGATTCAATCTAGCTGATGTCTGAAATCAATTGCAAATTAAAATGGTCAAATGTTCACATAGACATGTATTGCAGCGAATTCCTGTACCATTTCCATAACATAAATTACTTCTGTGACCATAAGGTTGAATAATCCTCGGAATAAGCATTTTTTCATATTTCCTGTCAAACGTGTATTAAACAAATATGCCCAATTTGAGGATTGTGTTCTAATTCTGCTTTTTACCTGTATTCTTTTATCGGTGAAACAACAATAAGCTTCCTTTGGTGCCTTAAAATGGTACAAGATGGGCATCAGTCCTATTCTATGTCTACGCAAAAGAACTCCCGTGGGATATAATAATCTACAATTGAAAAGCTCAGGCTTCGAATGCTTTTTGCATCAAAATAAATCCTAGTTTGACAACTCTTTTTGCAGCCTAAACGTTGAACTAATAAGTGTATAACTATATGTATGTGTAAAAGTGGTGTAAAAGTGTATGTTTATCCACGGACTTCTAAAAATATGGACTGCGAACGAGCTTGCCGGCAAATCGGCCTGCTCTTGGTCATAGCCACTCTGAGACACTTATCGAATTAAGGTAATAAAATAAGAAACGTAGATCTCTTCAATTAATGGTAGGTCACTTTTATATCATTTATATGCAAAGTCGATGGTTTCAAAGTTATGTTGTCAAAAGCTTATGTAGCTGACCAAGAGCAGGCCGAAAATTCAAATTTTATGTACTGTTTACTACATATCTTCGAATATGTCTCCTGAGTTCCCTAAGTATAGGTTTGGGATCAAACTTGGCTGAGTTCATCTATTCAACAAGATCTTGTGGTCGTATCAAGTGCTTATTTGGAATAAGATGAGCGGTTTAGGAGATAGGGATATTTTTGCTTCCGTTTGCAGTCCATATCTCTAAAAGTCCGTGGTTTATCAAACATATAGTTAATTTGATGCTGTTGCTCAATACAAGGTAAAACGAGCCAAAAATAGGTACATCAAGTAAGTAAATGTATGAAGTCAGTTCTGCAAGTTTTTAATATACATACTAAGATGTGCTAGGGTGATCAATTTGCCTGCGGCGCAAACTTTCACACCAGTTCTGCCAAGTTTGATCCCTACTTGTTTGTTTTTCGGGTCAGAAAATGTAACTACAGTTGACCAGAATAAATTCGAACAGGGATCAAACTTGGCAGTCCTGATTTGCAAGCTTAATGCGCAAGACAGATTGATGTCGTCAGTACTCCGAGTTTGCCTGATTGACGTTTCATTTCCTGTTTGTCGACCATCTGCGAATTGACCAATGTGTTAATGTTGGAAAGCAATTTGATACTCCGCTGATTTGCCACAAACGCATCTTTTTCGCTCGATAACAATTCAAGACATCTCACAACAATTGCCAAGACAAAGCCCCATTCTTTAGGATATCCACTTGCTTGCATTCAAAGTAGAACACCTGTAAATAGACAAGCTCTACATGTCACATCCCTCCCCCACTTTTAAACAACAAGGAGGTCGAAAAATTCCATGTCGCCACACAAATTCGCGCACGAAAGAAATGCTAGTTAATCTGAGGCAATTGTGTCCACTGGATCCATTGTATATCAACTACAGTACTATCGACATAATCCAGTCCTGCTTTGCCCACAAAGAGCATAATAATTCGAGCTTTGTGTTCCGGAGGCATCTGGCAAGAAATTGGATTGAAACGTCAAGGTTTCTCAGTGTGTTTGATCGTATTTATTGTTGGGCAAGATGCAGGGGAGGCACGATAACACGACGAATTGGAGGGGATCTGATTTCTTGGCGAGTTCCTGGAAAAAAAGTCCGTTTTATTGGGTCTACAGAAGCGGCAGAGGCAGTTCCATGATTTGTAGGAAAGAGTGGCGTACAAAGACGGGAAGTGTATGAAGGTTGGCGTGATTGGAGCCAACTGCTGGAAAGGATGAGAAAATGGGCCCCAATATGGGCATGTATGTGTGAAATGGACACTATAGACATGCGTAAGTAGATATTTGCTCAATGACGCATCCTTGATACGAGTCGATGTATCCAAAGCGTCTTCATTGAAAATAATGTACGCAGAAAGGCAAAGCGAGAAATTGCTCAATCATTCATTTCAATTGCGTTCGCTCGCCCAAGGAGATTGAATTGAAAGTGAATTATGAATTAGACCAAGCTGATTATTTCGTCAAGCACTCATCTCGTAATGGGCATCACAAATAGGTAGGAGCACTAATACGCACACCATGAGATGGCGATTGAACAATCCAATTGCTTCGATCAACCGGAAGGGAAAGTAAACCACGATTTTGTGCCCATTGAACCAAGTGGACGGCCACCTTGACTTGATTGGAATACATTAAGAAATGAATGAAGTCGTTCTCAAAACACTTTCCGCTCAAGAACTGAACATCGCTGTCTTTAGTGGATAATAGATGGCGTGGTAGTAAATACTTTAGGAAACGTGCTTCGAGTGTTATAAGGTATTCTGAGTAGTATTGGGTCCTTGAAACTGAAGTTGACCTATGCGTCATATTATTATTTTTTTGTGGAGGAGAATTGTTAGAGTAACAAGACCAGGACTCATGGGACATTTTCGGGTAAAGTAATTCCAAATG
The DNA here is from genome assembly GCF_007210705.1 of Tigriopus californicus. Taxonomy (NCBI): domain Eukaryota; kingdom Metazoa; phylum Arthropoda; class Copepoda; order Harpacticoida; family Harpacticidae; genus Tigriopus; species Tigriopus californicus. The sequence continues at coordinate 1,602,909 of NC_081450.1, read as the reverse complement.
AGATTGCCAGTCACTGTTTTAGTTTAGAACCCAACTGGTTTGGGTTTTCATGAGCTTTACTAACCACTGCAAGAGATTTCATCCCCAGTGCTATCAAAATGAAAGATTACAATTCATCTAATTGTTAGCATTTGAATTTTGAGCTGTCAGATTGAGCTAGTAGCCCTTGAATGCTGATATGGAATGGTTATCAAATATTTTTCTTTATCTGACTTGAAGGACGGTTCTGGATCTAAAACATCTATGTACTCTCTACGAATATTAGAGGGAAGCAAATTAAACAATGAAGGGGCGCGACAAAAATGAGATTTTATAGTTTTAGCTAGCGTAGATGTTCGGGTAATTCAATCCAGGTTTCATAAAACTTGTTTCACAGCTTGCGCTATTGGTCTGTTTACAGGTGATCCTCGGACAAACCCCAAATTTGTGAACCTAGTCCTTCAATACATTTTGTTGAAGTTTGGAATGAATAAATCACTGAATTTTTACTTTAAGGTTTAAGAACAAACAAATATTGGGGGGATCATTTAGCCATGAACTAAAGGAACAAATTCATTGTTGTTGCCATGTGATGTTGAGATCAACATGAAAAGTCTTGCAATTGGAGCTAAGGCTTTTTTAAGAAGAATATGCCATTTAAACGCACATAGCATGGCTCTGCATGAGTTTCTGATATTTTCAAATAACTTTTTGAGGGGAGCATCTTAGTATACTTTCAAATTTCATAATTTTTTCTTCTTTTTGATGTACGTTATGTAGTTTTTTGGCAATAACCTAACTAAAACCATGCCCTGAGGATTGCAGGTTCACCCATTTCCACCTTTAAAGCATCGTACTTAAAGTACGTGTGGTAATGTAAATGTGTAATGATCAACATGCTTCAAAATGTCTTATTCAAGTCGGTCAATTCATATTTTTGCGAGACATCAACTTTTAAGCTAGGGAGTTGTCCAGTTAACTTTCTTTCTTTTTTTTTGTTCAATGATCAATGATCAAAGAACTAAGGAGTAAAGTCGATTTAGAGTACTTCAATGAGTCTTTGTAACGGTGGATCTTTGAGCTGGTTCAATCAGCCCTAACAAGCACAGATTTCCTTCGTGGTGTCTATCCAATAAGCGAGTGCGTGATTATTTTGTCACATGATCATTAGCAATGTTGTCAGGAGGCTTGTGTGAACCATTCCCATGGATGATGCTTCACACCAAAAGTGCATCAAAAAAAGCACTTTGCGATCTTGTGATACATTAGCAGGCAGAAGTTTCGTCCAACACTATTTCGCTGTTCGTTTCCAATGGCCAGAAATGACCTTTCAGTTGATGACATATGGTAAGGTTAAAAAAGAAATTGGCAAGAATAGCCAAGATAGATGAGAGAGTGTCAATCACTCTTTTTGGATCAAAGTTCAGTGCTCAAAATAGTATTAGACAAACGATGATCTAACAAGACCAATTGTTGGAACAAAGGACATCGTTATAACGAGCAGGGTAGCGCAAGCTCAGTATTTTGGTTCATCTCCGTGAAGTTACCCCGAAGTCGAATGAAAATTTGTCATGGAGCTTCAATTTTCGAAACCATGTTAATTGACTTTTGATTATAGACTGAAATTGAAAGGAATGAAATTCGGGCACTGCCCATGTTGGAAAAGAAACTTGGCCATTGGATTTGGGGCAGGACAATGAAGGTGGGTAGTCCATCTTCTTTCGAGACGATTTACTCTCTTCAAAGGATGTCATAACGGGGAAGCTCACAAATGAAAAATGATCTTCCGGGCTTAATTGCCTGGCTACTTTTACTCCGCCACATAATGTAACTGGCGTTTCGGGGGCTGGAAATGAAATGGTTCATTTACTGGAGATGCTGTAGAGAAGAAACGATTAGGCAAGTAAATTGACTGAGTGTCTTCTAACGCCCTTAGCTTTCCGTTTTTTGGACAACGGAAAAAGCGTAGGTTTTGTGAGAGGAGAGTGACCAAATGGGTTGCGCTTCAATTGATGAGTCAGACTCAAGAGTGTTGGAATATGCACCCTTCATTGACCATAAACACGGCTTTTTCTCATTGTAAATGCTAGGCTATAAACACATTTTTGTATTGAGCACTCATATTCTTCAATCTCAAGCTTTTATTTTCTGATATCCGGCATGGCATGTAAAAAATTGAATTGAAGCTTAGTGCCAAATTGTGGGTTTGTGCCATGGAATCAGTCTTATTTTGTCGATTCGAGCCTCTTCTACTTTTAGGGAGGTAACCACAAGATCAAGCTGCATATTAAATGAAGCACATGATGGTAGGCTTCCTTTAAATCACACGAACATCGTGAGCTTCTTGGCGTAATCTGACATCAATCAATGCACCTAAAGCCTTGCAACGTTTCTTTCCTTATGTACTTCGTGAATTGATTACTCAATGGTTAAAAGCTAACGTTTCAACCAAGTGGGTATAATTTCTGACCACAAGTGCCAATATTGATTGAGGCTGGCCTCAAAGCCTTATGTAGGATTTTTGACCCTCACTTCTTTTTCGAGTCTTCAAACAGACCGGCTTCTTCAATGCTATCCCGATACTCTATATGCTTCACCCCCCATGCCCAAACATGAATTGCCCAAACATGAATTGATATTCTAGAAACGACATCACTCCTATCTCTCTGCTCCAATTACCAGCCATTAAATAATGGTCGTCGGTTCACTTTCTAACTCACCGTGCCAAGCACGATTCGGGAGCGATGCATTTGGTACGAAATACCAAATAGTGGCCACATGAACACACGCATGTCCGGAGGAGAAAGATGACGATCTTTTTGTCTCGTATTTATGAGCTTCATAGCCAACAACAGTTGGGAAGTGAAAATCTCCATTAAGAATCTGAGCGGTTTCGTATTCAGTGGAAGGATGAACCATGTCAACTTCTGGCTTCGGACACATTTTTTTACTACGATTACAGATGTGTTTTGGAATATTTTTTTGATCATTGAACAATGAGATTATTAGGTAATGGAAAACTATTTTGAGGATGGCTACTGCCCAACGATGCGAAATAATTGCATACTCGACATTCCTCTTGTTTGGTGGTATAAGCCCTAGAAACTTTTGCTTTATGCAATAACACAGTTTCGGAGCTCTTCCTCATGTATTGTGGTAGACAAAATTGGGATTATTGCATTGAAATTCATCTTCCTGGCCGCTTCCAGCCTGCCATTCTTGTACCAGTAAATGGTCTTTACGGGATCCCAACAATGTGCAAAGTTATAACACCGCAAGAAATGAACACCCTCGATTATTGCCGTGTGCACTTGAATGGTCTCCAATTCGCAGAAAAAAAACCGTTTTTAACGCAATGTTTAAATCTGGCAGTTATTTCAATAAAATGACCAACAATCAGAGTGCCTGGGAGTGATTGTTTAATCCCTAATCCTGTCTTAACTTTCAAATTCATTGATCCTATTGTTTTCTAGCTTGTCACAACTCTCTTTCAAGACAAATGACTTCATTTTTCACACTTGCTTGCTTGTGAATTGAATCTAGAAGTCTTCAATTCGAAGATAAAGAACGCACCTTTCATTATCATCTTTAATGTATCTACTTTCTTAAGCACCAGCGTCGGCTATGTTATTTTATACAAGTTCATACAGCTTGCGGAGCTTTTTACAAGACGATAGCAAAATTGTATAATTTCTGAATAATTGAGTTCTAAATTGAAACAAGAAACTTCACTTTTCACAATTGTACATATTTATATCTAGGGTTCTACGGTAGACATTTCAAACTTGCGCGTAATTCGTGAGCTGTGGAGAGGACAAGTTAGAATGAATCAAACTTACAATATTTCTTTACAAGGTCGACCAATTTCCAGTTCAAACAAAAAACATCAAGAGCCTCCAACGAAAATTTGCTACCGAGATGAAGTCTGAAAGTTTTCCAAATTTGCACAAGTTGCCAAATCCTGCAACACTGTATTTCCTAGAAGGAAGGAATCTCCCTCCTCCTTCAAGTCAAAAAGGGTACTCTTCAAACATGAAAGCAGAATCCTGAGGCTCAACTGACCCTTTATGGATCTTTTCATGTCGACATCGTAGACTAAACCCTGGCTTTGAAGTGAGTACCTTCACGTTGAGGCGGTCAAGTACATAAAAAGACCGCTTTCGTAATGATTTTATTGAATTCACTGACAATGAGAAGGGGAAACTTTGAGATGACTCGACGTTGCGAGAATCGATGAACTGACGCAAGCCAAGGAGATGGAAGCCCTCTATGATTTGCCGCTTATTCATATTCCATCCTTGACATATGAAGTTGTGCATTTCATGACATTTCCAGATCGTTTCACCCACAATTCATCCATCAATCGATTCACGATTCATGTAGATGTCGAGGGCAATGAAACTCATTAATAAGAGAGGCGGTTTCCTTGAACCGTTATGTTCATTATGTACTGCACGTTTTAGAGTGCTTCACTAACATATATTCATAGGTTCTTGGTACGATATTGGGAAAGCTATTTCTCGTTGACGACAAAGTGGTTCAATGTTCCCATTAGTTGCCAGACTCTTCCATGGAGTAAGCTATCATGTGATCTTAAGTGAACAAATGCATCTCTTACGTCAAAATTGAGTTGTCTTTCAAGTTTTTCAAATTTCAAGACACGCAAAAGATATGTGGAGATATGTACCTTAATGCAAATCAACTTGGTTTTCCAGTGCATCATTCCAATAATGAAAACTATCCAATTACTCAAGTGCTTCCAAAGCCAAGTACGTTCGCAACTGGAGCCAACACATGGCCTTTACGGATTAAAGTTTTGAGCCTCTTTCATGCCCTGAGGGTGTTGTTGGCTTGAGGGAAAGTAACGGAAGAAAAGAAACTTCCGTCTCATCTTAAAGTGGGCATGGTTGCATCTTGTTCGCAAATTTAGAACTCTGAATAGTACTTGCATAGAGGGACTCTATAATTAACAAGGAACAATTCTTCTCTAGGTTTTGCTGGCATTTGGTCGGGAAGTTCCGAAGAGAAGGTTCTTCAGTGAGAGGCACCATTTCGTGCGGAACTTTAGGTTAACACCTCGCAACCTTAGCAAAGGCACTCATTTTTGAGTTACGCAAATTTCACTTGAGAAAAGAACAGTTGGGGGAAACTTGAATAGAGTCACTTTGTTTTTGCGAGGAATCTGTCACCAATTATCAGAAAAAGGTTAACTGACGCCGCTCTCAAGTAGGCCCTACTGTCCACGAAACGTACGCGTTTTTCAAGGAACTTGTCCCTTTTATCACACTCGTCGAGGTTCATCCAAGAAACCGAATTTCCACCTTGTAAAGTTCGGGCTTTTTTTCACTTCCAGACATAAACCGATAACACGACAAGCCAACGATCATCGACATTTCTCTCATTTGTGGCCCAACTAAAAGCCGAAACAATCACTTCTGATGACCAATCCCCTCTCATCCGATCAACACTCGAACAACACAAAGTGAGAAGAAATTATCCACTAATCCTGGGGACTAGAACTGCACGTTTCCAGACTTTAGATGCTCGTGTGAAAAGTGTCCAAACTCTCCCACAACCATTCGTCTTTCTTGATTTTAACGATTCATTTCATTCATCGGACATACGGCTCGCTCATGAACAATCTCAGATTGGACATCTTTGGTGGAGGCCTGGGCGACGGGAGCAAAATGAAACGTCTTTTCCCCAATCGAAAATCCAAGACATCGCCGACCATTGAGCATCCCTCAGAGATGACACAATCTGGACACACTTTAGACCGAATCGTCAATGCCAAAGAGGAGGTAAGGCTGTTAGGATCATGGCAGTACACGTTCTACGTAGATACATTCGATCTCGAGGGACTCATCCTATGCACTCAATGGGAAAAGACAGGGCTTCTTTGGTTCACGAACCGTCTGATGGGCGAATTTGACCTTCTCAAGAGTCTTTGCGTAACATTGAAATGGAGGTTAAGGAGCTGGCAAACTCATTTTTCAGTCCCCTAGCATGGAATTGGAGGCGGAGACCCTATGTGCTTAAACTATTGTATTTCGCTGAACCCTTTGTTCTTTGGTTCAGAGTTAGATTAATTAAGACTCTCCTTTGAGTTTGTTCTTCTATTCACTTGCCTTGATAAAAAGAGGGGAGGGGGAATCCTTAGAAAATGAAATCCTGAATAAACATCGTGTTTCGCCATATACCAAGATCTCAGCTAATGACTGAACTTGATCAAATTATGTTGATTGTGAGTTTAAGGAATATACTAAATCCTTAACAACTTAGATGATGTTACACACGTTTGATGCAACATCACCTCGCAGTCTTAAATCAAGACAGCTTTTGCCATTAATAAATGACAATTTTTTTTCAAAGTTCCGGCCCACTATTTGACCTCGTTTCGTTACGAACTAGGGCAGCTTACAACATAGCTATGCTTCAATAGGCTCGAAATCAAACAACAAATAATGTCTAAAGTATTTATGTGGAAGCAAGGTAAGAATTATTTAAGGGCTATTTTTGGCAATATTTGGCCTTAACAAGGGGGGCCCCTAGTATTGATCATATTTAAAAAATAGGATTCAATCATTCCACTGATTCTCTAAATTTCAGGCTCGAAAAAAATGGCTGGAGCAACAGGAGGACTTTGCTCGGAAACGTCAAGAGCACGAGATGAAAATGATCGCCATGGAGGAAGCTGAGGTTGCTCGACGTGAAGAGGAAGTCCGAAAGAGAAATGACGAATTGGACGATCAAAAGAGGAAGAACAGGATGGTCCAAGAAGCTGTGGCAGCTCAGATCCGAACCTTGCAGGTGAGAGGTGGGGGTTCTTTTTACCATTCGTTGTCCCCATCTTTTAAATACCAAGTCCACGAGGCATCGACCAAAAGGGCGGTATTTTTTTTTAACCCATTGATTGGGCTATTGTGAGGCTAGTCAATGATCAAGGTTGGAGTTTTGCGCCAAGGTCTGGCTTGCTCTTCAAAAAAATGAAGTGACTAAAGCCAAAATTATGTTTTGCAAAATGGATATTTGCTAATAATCATCACTTGTTCAAATTTCAGGAAAAGTTGGATGAGTACAAGATCAATCACAAGTCAGAAGAAGAAGCTCTGGAGGACGAAATAACGACCCTTGAAGACACCCTCACCGACGTGAAGACTTCCTTGGAGAAACGGAAGTTCACCCTTCAAGAGGAAATGATGGCGGTGGCCACCGCCAACTCGCCCAGCTCCATGGGAGCTCATTCCAGCCTATCTTCTTGCCACGCCCCCAGTGCCCCCACCCTCTCGTTGAACACCTCCGGTGACCACATGTATCCAACGCTGCCCGCTCAAGGGGGATCCAGGTCCAGTGAGACATTTACGGCCAAGCCCGTGGCCTCCCGAAGAAACAACTACGCTAATTCCAGTGGATCCAGCCCACAAATGAGTCAGGCCTCCAGCTCTAGAAGTGCCACGCCCAAGACAGACTCCGATTTTGATGGCTCTGTTTGAAGAGGGCGTCCCAGTCCTCCATCAATTTCAGGGTGCCAATCAAAAGAAAGACCAAAAACGGTGAATGGTTGATGAGGTCAATGCTTCCAACTTCTTAGCGTGTGATATACCGTTTTCCCTAAATTGATGCATGCTCTCGCGTCTTCCATTTGTTACTTTTCCCCGTAAAGTATGAGCCTATATGTTAATGTGTATAATAAAGATTCTTTTTAAATACTTCAAAGCTCAAAAGCCATTGTTCCGAACATCGAGACATTTCACTATTGACACGTATAGATGAGGAAATTGACAGCGGAATTGAAAGCAATCAGGGTATGCGAGAGGTCCTTGACAACCACCAACCAATCCGGCCACGTGGACAGCTCGGTTCCACTCTACAGTCAGAAAAGAAAAAAAACACATTCATGTCAAGACACTTGGTCTTCGTAGATCCTGCCTCCCTCCCCGTCTCGTAATTCATACCTCGCTATATATGAGTTCGTAGAGTGTGGGCACGAGCTTCCAAATGTGACAGAAGATGAAGAGCCACACGATGGAGAGTGAAATCCGAGTGAGGCGACTCTCGCGTTTGCGCATCAAGTTCTCGTAGCTGTTGATCGAGTCCCGAGACCGATGCCGACGTACAATTTCCACCTGACTTTGATGGTAGCGAATGGCCAAGGAAGGGGACCCTCCCTCGATGTTATGGCAACGATAGTCTGAGGAGGAGAAATTGAAAAGGTGACTGAAGTTGATTGATTGGGCTTTTGATCTCAACAGGCAGAGAGCTTGCTATTTTCTTATAGGATGCGTTAGGTTTCAGGCACCAGAATTTCAGGCAAGTTGGATAACTCTCGCCCTATCAATTGAATGATCGTAAACCAAGTTTGGTAACGGATGTAATTCGTATGATGTAGGTAAATGAACTGGGAAGATAATAAGAGGTCTTGACGGGAAGACGGACAAAAGTAGAATGGGCATATGACGTGATAACAGAGAAATGGAGAGCAAAGACATCGTCGTAAATATATGTACGGAATAACACGCAACCTTAGACACACAATCACTCCACCAAACGTGTCTTGAAAGCTTGAAAATTAAAATAAGAATGAAAGAGTCGCAATGTGTCATGTCAGGACTCTATTTTAATCGTAATTGTCCCCTAATTAGGTAGTATTAAATACCGGAATGGTTGCCAAGTTCATCAAAATGTATTAAAAAGTGACAAATACGAAACATTTGATTGAGAGTCAATTCCTATTTGTGTGTACAAGCTCTATTATCTAGTCGGTTATAATATCTAATTTGTCCAAAAACCTAGAGTTTCTGCGTGCATTTCTCTTGCCAAAATTCATGATGACCCTTAAAAATTAATAGAGAGGGTTTATTGGCATCACATCATTGAATAGATTCGTCTCTATAGTTTGACCAGAACCTATTTCAGTAATAATATTAAAAGCCTCATTTTCTCACGAACATCCAGTGAAGTAAAATAGGCGCAATGTAGAAAGCAAGTGAGCGTTTTAAAACAAACTATTTTATGTAGGAGATGAGTCTTTCTTTGACGTCAAACTACCAATCTTCTTAATCAGTGTAGAGCCAAAACAATAAGCTTGAATATGGAATCGGCTCAAAAGGAGAGTCCATTATTGACGATGTTTTGATCCGGATTCTAATGTTATTAGATGAGGGTCGTTATTTCCCATGTTTCATACATTTGTTTCACAAGAAGGTAGGCTAGCCCAAAAATCGTACGCTCCTAGATCCTTGTTCTAAAGAGGAAAACCAAACATACTTGTCAGAATTAGGCCGCCGCAAGCCACTGCATCATTCTTCATCATCCTCTTTGTGGCTTTAAACGACACGTAATAGCCTAAATATCAATCTATTTTATTGTTATAGAATTAACCTATTTTTTTCTTGAATTAGAGCGAAAGACTCTCATCATTACCTTGGATAGAAGGATAGAAAGCTCCCGTTTTCCTCAATCTACTGCATCAAAGCAAACAAACAAAACCCAAAATACCGGACGTTTAAAGGCCAATATTTCAAAAGCCACTGATCGTCAGCCTTTCGGATAAGTCTGTAAGCCCAATCAATGCCTGCCAGGAAGGTGCAATCCCACTTACGCGAGGTTGTGGATCTTTCTCTGGATTTGGACAGGGTGTCATCTTCCATGGGACCGGGTGAAGTTCGGGTGAGGAACGATTTGTCTTGATTCTCTACCTGTCGACCGATTTCGCGAAGAGCCATCAAGGTTTGGATGTTGAGGAAGATCAAAGCCAACAAAGGGAACAATGAGGCAAAAAACGTGTTCAGAACCACGCAGTACAACTGGTAATAGACGGGATTCCGTCGTAGGGCGGTCGTATTGGGATAGCTCAAGTCCTCAAGAACCTGGCAAAGATAGAGAGAGCATAATTACGTACGTTTGAGATTGTAGGAACAAGCAAGTTAAGCTTTACAGTAGGAATTCTACATTTAATTTGGGGTTCAATTGGGATAAACAATATGTTTGGATTATCGTCGTAGTCATAGTGTTGAACGAGAAATGCTTTAGTTATTTGATACATTATTTTATACCTTAGATTTAAGAATTGATGTGTTCATAGAATAGAGGAAAACGCATCCTATGCTAATGTTCTTTCTCATGAAACTATCGGAAGGTTGGGTCGTTTCAATGTGGGGACTTTGAGCCTTTGGCCAGGGCTGCACTCTTGAATGGTATCATTTTGTTTGTTTTAATCACCGTCCATAGTTGAGGAAAAACATTACAATCGTAGTCATGGTTAAATGGTCTGGCATTTTTGTGTCGATTAGGAAATGCAGAACATTGCCGCTATGCTTCGCCAAGGCCCAAAAATCACTGATGTGTGGTTGTTGTGAAGAGATGCCAATCTTGATTTTACATTTGAAAGCATGTACTACATCAAGAACCTCTAGAAAAATGGACTGCGAACGAGTTTCCCGCCAAGCGGCTTCCTCTTGGTCTCTGGTAATTCTGAGCCCCTTTTTGAATTAAAATAATAAGATAAGAAACGTAGATCCCTTCATTTAAAGACAGGTCATTTTTATACTATTTACTTGTAAAGTGGTTCGTTTCAAAGCTTGTTGTCCAAAGCTTATGTAGCTGACCAAAATTCGAACTTTTGTTTTTACTTTTGTATTGTTTACTACATAACTTTGGACGTACCTCCTGAGTTCCCTCAACATAGTTTTGGGCTTAACAATGACCAAGTTCACCTATCTCACAAGATTTTATGGTCCTATAACGTGCTTATTTGGAATAACGTGAACGGCATGTAAGGAGATAAGAAATTTTCGTTTCCGTTCGCAGTTCACATCTCTAGAAGTCCGTGTCCATGACTACATGTATTATCTGACATACAAGATGGCGTTCTCCCACAGAGACAAGGACTCTACGGTTATAATATATGTTGTGCTCTGCTCTGCTTTGCTCTTCAAGTCATTTAGATACAAAAAATATATCAAGCGGTGTTCGTTAGGACAGTATTCTTTGTCATAATTCAATCCATCAGAAGAGACCCGAGTCTTTCATTGTACTCAAGTCGAACCAAAAGACTCATATTGAGAAATTTAAAACAAACAATGGGACTTTTTTTCACAAATTCGGATTTGAGTCTTTAAAAAAAGGACTCGGGCTCGAGTCTGGACTCGCCCCATCACTATTCCGACTTCCATCCTCAAACCGGATTCCATCCTGGTTTTCCAGCGTAGTGTAAAGCCGCCCTTACCTTGAACTTGCGGATGAAAGTTTCGTTGTCATTGCCCACGTCAAACACGAAATTGGAGCATTCTGGTGGTCCCACTCCGAGATTGGGCACAATGGACCGATTTGGAAGTGGAACGTTCCGGTCTTCGGGATCGATACTTGGAATTTCGATAGATATTCGCCTCGTGAACTTTGTTCTCGCCAACGACGAAACTTGATCCTGAGACGAGAACCTCTTAGTTGTCGATATTTCTTGTCGATCCCTCTCAAAAAGTAGGAACACAATTTAAAAACAGAGAGGTGAGTAAAAAGCTCGTAAATTCAAATTCCAAAAGCGGATTTGGCGGCCTTGAAAGTAAAATTTGACGTTGGAACCAAATGGAGAATGGGGGCGTTTCATACTATTTGTTCTTCAAACAAGAGGAAGGCTGGACCATTTTAGATTTCTCAAACATTGTTCCCTTACCCATTCAATGTGTTTCAAGAGCTTCCACCGTTCTAACTCCTCAACGTATTCGCTGCAATTGACGTTATGGATGGATTCGTGGGTGAAGCTGTGGTATCGGTATTCAAAGAACTTGGGAGAGTAGAAAACCAGGGGAAAGATCACCACAAATCCCAGACAAATATTGGCTCGCTAAGATTGAGAGAGGAGCAATTGGAAATGGGATCAGAATTTCCCGAAAGGTTCCCAAGAAAACGAACCGATACGTACCTTGGTCGACATGATTTGGATCCGACAAAGGCGAAGATATCGCTCCAAACTCATCACAACCGTGGAATACACGGACCCCATGAGCGACATTTGCACCAAAGGTAAAACAAAGGAAACGCTGGGTAGGAAAACCAGCTGGAATAATGGAACAAGAACAGTCATTCACCCGTCAAATGATGACGGTACATTTTTGAAACAGAACTTGAGCGAAGAATTTTGGTTAAATTTAGGTTATTGATTGGTCTTGGAAATTGGTGCTTAATCGGCATGGGTACGTCTGGAAGAAGGCATTATTTAATGGAAATGTGTCTCTTGGGAACTAAAAAAAAGTCGATTGAATAGCACGAAACACAACCAAATGTTAAGCCAAGTATTCAGAACCCAAATGGGTTATGATAATATTGAAACTCGTGGAAAACAGACCTGTATTATTGAGTTCCAATAGACCAACCTACACTTCCCTTACTTTGCAATAGGGCTATGAATAGTTTTGCAGAAAAGGCAATTTTTGTTCAAGATGATGGAAAAAAATTCAGATAGAACCATATCTGGGTACAATTTATTCTTTGCATCAAAATTTATGAAATAAAAAAAAAAGTCAAAATGTACACGCATTAGTTACTACATATTCATTGTAATCTTAAATGAAACCTTTTAACCTGATTGGAAATAATCTTGACAATTCAAATGATCTCTGTCAATCCAAAATATAGCTTAGAGAGCGATTGAAAAAATATATCAGTTTTGCTTTTATGTCAATATTAAACCACATGGTCTCCAAAACTTACTTCATGATAAAAACATGCTTCAATCGTAATACGTAGTAATACCAAAAGGTCCGTAGTATTATTCTATTGGTAATGTCTACAATACCAACCAACCATTAACAAAATGGTAAGGAACGTGAACTTTCTCCTTCAAAACGTTGCTACTGTACTGTAGATACTTAAAGGGGTCTTGCTTCAACCAAGTGTTTATTGGTGAAGGTCAAATCGATTTTTACTTTGCCTGTTGGTGACATATCGGAAATATCTTTTTTGGGACTTGGTGCCTGGTTGGTTAAACCCAACTAAAATAGAGTATTGTCAACGCTAGGCGGTTTTAACAAATTTGGTCGACTTTGAAACATGTGAAAATATTGGACTAGATTGTGAAATTGGATACAAATTAGGAAAGGAAATGTCCCTTGCTTGAGTTGAGGGACTTGAAAGGTAATCGAAATCATTTAGTAAATACTTCTTTCCTCGTCCCCCAAAACTAGAAGAAGAAGAAAAAATGTTCTTGAATTGACATGAAGGACGAATCAATTCTTAAAACCTCCAAAGGACTCAATCAATATTTTGATCCAATGGCCCGATCAACCTTATATTCAAGGGTTAGCCGGATCAGCCAATTCTAATTCGTTGGTCGATCAAATAATATATAAATAAAAGTAAGTTCTCGTCTTCAATTGCAATCTCAAACTGCAATAATTAGATAGCATTCCAGATCAACCATATATTCAAGGACTAGCTCGGTCTGCCAACTCAAATTCGTTGGTAGACCAAATATCATATGAAGATTGAAAGGTACATAATAAGTAGACGGATTATATCCTTTCATTTTAATAGTACTGGGGATTCCATGTAGCCCTGTAACCAAACCAAAAAAAATCCCAGGAACGGTAAGGAAGTCCGCAAAAAAAGAAACAATGGCCAAAAAATAGTTGCCTCTCAGGTTTCCGGCGACCATTGACACGCTGAAAGAATAGTCATTAAAATTGACTCCCACCACCAAAAAAAACTTGAAGGTAGTTTGAAATCAGTGTCTGTTTTAGAGGTAATACTCTCAATATGAGTTCATAATTTCAATTTTTGACACTGCTGCGGTTTAAAATTTGGAAATAAACTTGGTCCATAACGCTTTCTCTCTGTCAAGTTATTCCCGCACTTTAGCAACCCCTGATTTAATAAACCATCTTGGACTTTTTTCGTAACTGTAATTGAAACATAGATGTTAGTTCTAATAATATTAGTGATCGTCTCAAATCAGTTGAGCCTCAAATTGAGCCGTCTCGTTGTTGAAACAGGTCTATCAACAAATAAGACCAATCATTTTGGTTAAAACTTTCAGTTCTACTTGAATTGGTTATGAACAGTGTTCTTTTTAGTGTTCTTCTAAAGTCCTTCCTGCAATGGACTTGTGGAAGGATTGATTCAAGCATGGAAATAAAGACTTCATTGGACGTCCAACGACCGACCACTCGATTAGCCAAGTATGATTTCGCAATGAACAATCTCTTGAGAACCGGTCAATGCAATTGTTTCGGTCAACCAAACAATTCACCCTCCAGACATCTATGGCGTAAGCCAGAAACAACTCATTTTAGATGCCATATCATTTTGGCCGCGGGTAGACTAATCAGTGGACTATCAAAGAATGACAGACTTACATGTGCGAATTGGTGCCAAACCACCGGCAGTGAGTACATCCATAAGCAACAGAACACGACCATCAAATCAAAGGCAGCCAAGATCTTGAGGAAACGATGGAAAACGGACCGCCTTCGCCTCAATTTGATCAGACAGAATGTGTTGACAATGACCCCGGTCAAAAAGCAAGCCATGACCAAAACCGAGCAAATGCTTTCACTGGTTTCAGCCATACTCGTGACACCCATATCAGAATTGAGGTAGTAGACCGGAAGGCTGGAATGAATAAGAGAGTGGAAAGTACATCTCGGTCTTCTTTTTGTTCATAGGGAAAAATCAAGAACGTCGATGCAAAGCGTTTTGAAATGTAAAAGTTTGAAAAGTTTGATGGTATGAATCCCCCGGGTAAAGATGGGCGGTAGTTAGATCAGGAAACCTAAAGAAAGTGCTTCTCGAAAATGTGTTTAAGTGACTGAGTTAATATTTAATATATATTTCTAATTTGTACTCGTCAACCTACCTTTTTGTGAATTGGTCGATATTTTGTTATTTTATTGGCCCGGACACATTTTTAGAGAAAGACACGACAAATCTCGCAATCTAACTGTTTTAGGCTTTGGCTTCACAATAACCCCCAATGTTGGAGTTCCCATTCATGATCATCTTTTTCCCAGTTTAAGCGCCAAGACTTTCAAAGGAAGAAAGGGGAAAAAAGTTCTCGTTTATGTCTGTCGTACATCAAATATCCAAAAGTTGAGTTCCATTCGACATTCATTCACTTGCAAGGTGAAGCATCTTGTACATTGATCCTCCCAAAAGTAGTGCTTCTTCCACAATCACTTCACTCAAATGTACCCTTCCATCCACAATGGTTCTTCGAACTCATTTGTGACTCTGACATTTTGTCACTCAATTTTTTGTTTTATTTAGATCCCGTTTTTTCTCACCTTTTTTTCAAGCCCTGGCTTGTGGCCACCACAAACTTGCCAAAGCAAGTGAATCAACGAATTAACAAAGTTTGGACACTGGTTTGAGTTTCGCCGGCTTCGAGTGGCAGACTGAGCTCGGAACTTTTGGAGACGTTCATTATTAATCTTGCTCCTGTGTTGCGAGGTTGTTTTTCCCCACGCGATTCACTTCCCGTGGAAAGATGACTCGCTCTTTCTCTTTTCCGAGGGCTCAGAAGGACTATTCGACTCCTTTTTTTTCTCTCCGTTTCTTAGCTTTCTCGATGTTCTCCGTCCCCGCTTTCGGAACTTTCTGTGGATCCCACAATCCGTTTCGCTCAATGTTATGCTGCGCTCTAACGTTGCATAAGTTTGCATTACTTTATCTTGGAGATTAATGTAGCAAGGAGGGCTAGCTTATGGACACTTTGAATAACTTTATTCATTTCGGTAATTGTTCTTTTGGGAGAGCTTGGATGCTTGGGTTGGGTCTAAAAATAACCAACATGACAACGTGATGGGCTGGGCGCATTTATTTTACATATTGTAACAGACCATTGATGAAATGGGCAGATTCTTGAACATTAATGCAATCGAGAGTGTCAAAGAACACCAGATCATTAATGAGATAGATGGGGCTACATGGATTTATTAAGGTATCACTTAACAATCGTAAAGAAAACTGGATAACTTTAACTGCATGTCAAATTCAAGTGTCGTTTTAACTTTGCTCATACAAAAACATAATTCATTCGACAGGAAAAATATTTTGGCCAAATTTCTATTTGCCAACTTTTAAGGTATTGTTTCAACGTTTTCCTATTTCTTTTAGAACATTTTGCATCTTTTTGGTCATTTCGATCCTTTCCTACTTTTTTCTTTACTTTCTCCATTGTATGGAGACTTCTTTGTTTACTTCCTAGCACCTTGACTAGTTGAATAATTAAACCCCAGATATTGGATGGTTTTGTCAAATAGATTGAATGTTACTTCCTTTTCCTGGAACTAGGATATTTAGCCACTTATAAGTTAGAGTTTCGTTTATAAAGTCTACAAAAAGAGAGAGGTACAGTCGAGCTATCCATACCTGGTTCTATGGGTTAAATCCAACCCAAGAACGACGTCATAACTGAACAGAGGCTATAGCAGAGGAAATTGGCAACTTTCTTACGATTAATCAAATTATTTCTCTTCCACTTGAGCTTGAATCTTTCGAACTGAGAATGAGCCACCCAAATTTGAGCTCAATCGAACGTCTGCCTAACGTTAAGGGTATTGCAAACTCAACCCAATAAAGGCACCAAATGAACGAGTTAGCCTCACTTAAGCATGATCTTACAACCGCAGTGCTACCTCATTCCGTTTCCGCCCTATTTAGGATTGAAGAAATTCAGTCTATGTGGAAAGAAAAATACTTTCACAGTTGCAATTCTGCACACTAGTCATGTAAAAATGTCTAATGGAGAAGTAGAGGTCTTAGTCTGTCACATCCAAGGTCTTGATATGTTCATTGTCAAAATATATAAGTCCCCTTCTTGTTCTGCAAGTTCGTTCTTGTTAGCTCTCAAATTCACAGAAAATTAGTTGGATCAAACACTTTGCCCAAAGGTTTTGTTTGTAAGGGAATTTAAGCAATTTTAAGCGTTGTCAAGTGGGAGTCTAGTCCCGATTAGTCCCGGCTGTAGACGCTATGGCCAACATACTTGGAGATCAGTTCTCTAGTGTGCTTTCAACGCCAAAGAGTTTAGGAGCAACAGCGCATTGCTCTGAAAATGAGTCTGTTGAGATTTCGAAATAGATTTCTCAGTCATTCGAAAAGCTGGAGGGGTTTCCGATCTTGCGCAATTTTTCTCAGCATGTTGGAGCAGCCACCAGAGCAAATAACGTTCTGGACTTGGTCTTTTCCAATGACCCTGATCTGATCCTGTATGTTCATGTAACACCTAGTAATCTTTCAGATAATCAATCATGTTCTTGAGATAGGGTCGACCATAACTCAAAAGCCGGCGTGCTTTAGAGTAAAACCGGTCAAAAAGTCGGTCTAGCTAAGACCAAGTTCAAAGATGAACATTGGCCGTTGATCATAGAAAGATTAGAAGAACTGGATCTTATTCTAAAGCTGAAAAAGGTATCGTCCATGGATGTAACCTTAGTCGAAATGATTTTAACTTTTGAGGAAGTTTGCTCCACTATAGCAATCCCTGATTGTGTACCAAAATGTGGAACACAAGCTAAAATCCCGAAGTTTAGGAAACAATTGTTGAAAAAGAGTTGCAAACTAGCAAAAAGGCTGAAGAGCACTTCGAATCCAGTGGTTGTGGCTAGTCTTCAAAGAAAGTTGGTTTTGATACAAGGTAG
>NC_081450.1:1520048-1585243 GCF_007210705.1 Tigriopus californicus | reverse complement strand
AAACCAATTCCATTAGTCTTTACAGTGATACTGGATTCTTGTCAACTATTCTAATACTCTGACCATGTATCAGTGTTATCCTTTCATATTTCTCTTTGTATTGTTTATTGTTGTAACCACTCCAACGCATCATTCGGTGTATCAATAGAGAATAGGTAATTTAAAGCAAGAAGCAAGAAGCAGCAAATGGGCTACTAACAAAATAAAGACAGGAAAGAAAGAGATGAGTCTAGTATGATAATTATGTGTGCTCGGAAAAAATCCTTTTTTGTGTGCCAAATAATCATTAAATAATTTTTTGAAAGCACGATATAATTTCTATTCCCAAGAAAAAAAATTCTCAAACGCAGAAAAATGTTTAAAAGCAAAAAAGATACATCAAAAAACAACATGAAACTAATTTTGCAAAAGTTTGAAGGAATTACCCATGATTTCAATACATTTCATTATCTGAAAGTCTTTAAATCAAAAGCCCTCAAAGTGTTCTCCGAACTTGGAGTCCCAAATTAATTCCCTAAACCATGTAGTTCTCTAGATCAAATTTGGTTCCTCTGTCTGCTTTATTTTAGCTATCTCTAAAGGTGAAGAGGTCTTGGCTAAAATGCAAATATCTTTTGCAATCAATTGTAGTGAATATCAAGTTGGACACTGTTGAACCCTCCAAAAAATTCAGGCTTCTCAAATCAGTGAAGTACTTGCCTCTCTTACGGGTTTCATTTGCCTCCCTCCACTAAACACACACATGCAATTTTTCATCCAAATGTGATGTTCCGAGAAAATTTTTGACTCATAAAAACCTCCAAGAAATTTAAGATGGATTTACGAATAGTTCTCCGAGCCCTCATTATTATACACACAATGTACATGCTGACATGACCAAGAGTCGCAATATGGAGTATCATTATCATTATCAGTGTTCATTAGTAATGTGACATACAGCACATTAGATTTTCATATTTTCGTTCCCCTCATTCTTTCCCAGTGGAGTCCCTTACGGAGAATTTGGACCCTATTTCAAGCACTTTGACCCATTTGGCAGAGGAATGTGATTGAAATCTTAATTATTGCAGAGCAGATGATTACGCCAGATTGAGCGAGCCCTTTGTCAACTCCGGTTATTGATCGAATTTGGTGTTGTTGGGCCAAGGAATGTAAGGATACAGTGAAATGATAATTCCAAACGAGGAGATTAAGAAAAATGAACTGGCTTTTTCAGGTTGTTTGCTGGTGCATCAATCTCTTGATTCTATGTTAAAAATTGCTTGAATCATGAATCGGTTTCGATATCACTTGAATGATTTCCAACTTCTACTTCCAACAAAGCGGTTGGTTAAAAGTAAATTGCGGAAAAATTAAGAGAATCTTAACCTCAAGGCACGTTAAACACGGAGTGCAAAAAATGAGGGACTTTCGAAACTGAAGGCGAAACAAAAAAGACAAAAGGCGACCATCGTCGATACTTAAGGTGATTTATTAATTCTCCTCCTGTTTGGGAATGTTCGGGATTTCAAGTTATGACAGGTGCTACAAAGAGATTTTTTCCTTTGCTTTAGTTTTTCACGGGCTTATCTAACCGCTACAGGGAATGTAATCCCCAGTACTATTTAAATATAAGGATATAATCCGTCTACTTATTACCTTTCAATCTTTAAATGATATTTGGTCCACCAACGAATTTGAGTTGGCAGACCGAGCTAGTCCTTGAATGTAGGGTTGATCTGGAATGCTATCTAAAAATTGGTCCAAGTCTGACTTGAAAGATGCAACCGGATCAACAAGGCCTACGTATTCCCTACGAATATTAGAGGGAAGCAAATTAAACAATGAAGGAGCCCGAGAAAGAAGAGAAGTGGACTTCATTGTTCGAACTAGCCTGGATTCTCGAAGGCTTGAAGGTGCTCTCAAAACGTACATTAAGCCTCTACGGTCACTAGAATTGACCCTAAACCCTGGGTTGGGACAAAGCTCATGGATACTTTTGAAAACGTACAATATCAGATACCTTTCGTACCTTCTCTGAGTACTGTACAATCCCAACCGTTCTAACCTTTCCCAATACGAGAGCTCTCTCATTCCTGTGATGTTCCTAGTGAAACATCTTTGGACTTGCTCGACCTTTTGCAAACCTGCTGAACTCATTGGAGCCCAAATGGGTGAGGCGTATTCAAGATGTGGCTGGACAATCGACTTGTACAGAGTTAGCATCGTGATGCTATCTCTGGACTTAAACGTGCGATATATCCAACCACACATTTGAAAAGCTTTACCCACCTTCAACTGGATATGCTCATCGAACTTTCCATTATTTTGGAGGACTTCACCTAGATCTTTCATAGATGAGACCTGCTCAATATCTTCACCTAGATTATCTACGAGTGGAGTATTGAAAGGTGCTGACCCGAAGGTCATTGAGCGGAATTTCATTCCGTTCAGGGCCATATTCCAGTAATCCAAGAGTAGATTCTTTCTAGATCCTTTGCAAGGCTAGTGGAATCGTGGCCATTACTACCTGAAACTATCTTAGTATCAGAAGTTTAGAAGTCAGCCACGGACTTCTAGAAATATGGACTGCGAACGAGCTTCCCGGCAAATCGGCCTGCTCTTGGTCATAGCCACTCTGAGCCACTTTTCGAATTAAAGTAATAAAACAAGAAACGTAGATCTCTTCAATTAACGGTAGGTCAATTTTATATTATTTACATGCAAAGTCAATCGTTTCAAAGTTATGTTGTCAAAAGCTTATGTAGCTGACCAAGAGCAGGCCGAAAATTCAAATTTTATGTAGTGTTTGCTACATAACTTTGAATATGTCTCCTGAGTTCCCTAAGAATAGGTTTGGGCTCAAACTTGGCTGAGTTCATTTATTCAACAAGACCTTGTGGTCGTATGAAGTGCTTATTAGGATTAAGATGAGCGGTTTAGGAGATAGGATATTTTTGCTTGCGTTTACAGTCCATATCTCTAGAAGTCCGTGCGTCAGCATAAGAAGAGAGACTGGCCGTAGTATTAGGCTTTTGAAGTGGGGGCAACGACTATTTTGAAAAGGAGGGTCCCTATGATGGAACCCTGGGGAACACCTGACTTGACATCATGTATGTCACTAAGGGATCCCTCGACCTTAACAATTTGCTTCCTATCATGAGTGGCTCTATTCTTAAATTAGCCTTAAATTGGTCTCTCAGGATAGTGCAATTTTCAGCCACAGGGCGTCCGCAGGGCTTGAGAAAGCTCGGGCTAAAAACTGATTCTACATATATGGACGGTTTCTGTTTCAGCATTGAAACTTGGTTCAGCTCTCTAAACCTTATTATTATCAACGGCCAATATTCATCCTTGAACTTGAACTCGGCCAAGCCGACCTTTCTGGCCGGTTTACTCTAGAGGACCCCGGATTTGGAGTAATGGTCAACCCTATCTCGAGAACATGATGAACTGACAGATAGATTACTACGTACTTATCCATCGTGTACGGAAGGAGTGGCGTTGAAAGCTCTCTGAAATCTCGGTAGAGGGCGTTTCAGTATTGCGTTACTTACTTGCGTTAATCGAGTGCTTGAACATGAAGATGGAATTCATTGAGCAATCTCTCAGTGGGAGGGCCCCTGAGCAGGAGGTGACTCAAACGGGCTTTTCGAGTCCGATTTTGGTACTCTAGTTGCGTGATTATGAATTTGTAGCATTGCGTTGAACGGACGCATCATTGCCATCTTCAATTCCATGAGTAATCCATCACTGGGCTATTTTTCTTACCTCCGCCTTAGATGTGTCCCGTTTTAGATTGGGTTGATTACATAGGAATCGATTGATTGTAAAGAGAATGAAACTATGACAGACCAGTATTTGAATGGGCGAAACCAGTCAAGTTTGAATCTCTGTTTGTAAAATGTGGCCAGCATCACCTACTATCTGAGTGAATTAAAGTGAATGAACTTTTTTCCCTTCACAATTGTAGAATAATATAATCGCTTATCAAAAACTATCAACCATCACTACATGAGCCAACATGAATAAAGACCTCCCTCTTAGGAATGAGGTAAACAAATACCTTTTCATAAGCCCACCAGGTGTTTTGGATGTCTGCTATGTTGACATGTATAAAACTGAATATGCCATCTTCAACTTTCAGCATAATGACTGCCCAAAATCAAAGTGGGACGTCATTAAAAAGTCAGGGTGGTTGAAAAAGACTACCAATTCATTGGCTTCATGTCTTCAACTTGTTTCTGTGTCTTAAGTTGGATTACGTTCATAGCTACCCACATCCAAACGGGGTGGATACCTAAAAAGAAGCCTCATTTGTTTACAGTTGTGGTCAAGATTGCGTTAAAGCTTCCTTTAACGCAGTGCCACATTTTCGTAATCACGTAACTAAAACACCAAAATCGGACTCGAAAAGTCCGTTTGAGGAGGTAACGTATAGTTTAATAAAACTTCGCTAGCAGACGTTCGATCTTCGACCGAGCTTTCCACCCCACTACTGACGTACTCCAGGAGGTATCACATGGACATACTGGATCATTAGAAAAAAACAAATCGAGAACGCTATTCTCTCTAGTTGCTACACCAACATGCTTGGAGAAATTATTCAAGATCGCAAACTCCTCCTATTTTTCAAAAGACCGAGATGTCGATTTCGAAATGGGAAAATAATCATCTGGGCTAATATCCCACTTTACTACGCTAGTCTGAAAATTAAAGTCCCCTACAAATAAAATGTTATAGCAAACTGCCCGGCCCAACTCATTTCCTGTGAATTTGAGAGCTGACAAGATTAAGAACGAGCTTACTGAACAAAAGCTAAACAAGGTCATACAGCAAAAATGAGCGATCAGGCATCGATATTATACAATTTTCCATCTCTTTTGAACGACTGAACATAGTGCAATGGAACATTTGGCAAAGGCAATTTCATTGAGGACCCGATTCACTTGATATGGACACCATTGGCCTCGATACGGGGCCAGAAAGAGACACAGGCTGCTTTGATTATCTTCCTAGGGTAGGCGACCCACTCGTTGATGATGGTGGCCTTGAGCGAGTCCTTGTTCGGGTAAGGGGTGGTTTTGGTTTTGGTCTTGCTCACGATAACGCCCCACCAAAAAAAGGCAAGAGGATTCTTATCTTGATCACGCTGTCTCACCAAAATAATTTAAAAATAGCGAAGAATCTGCAGCCATGAACGCAAAACGTAAAACCACTGCCGCTATCCTCCTTACGAGTCATAAGGCCGCAGGTTCCCTTCTGTTTTTTTTCCTTGCATCCTCTATCCTCCCCGTTACCAATACTCTTTTAGCATCTCGCTGATGTTAGAGGGGCCAAGGAAACAAGCAAAACATATGATGACCCGCTATACGACAATCGTACAGCCTCCAATGGGTGGACCTTAGTGAATTCAGTCAGCCTTCAAAAGGTTAAAAAGCTTGAAATTGTTCATGTCCTTGATGACTGGCCGTTCACGAAAGGGCTCCATCTACGTAGAAAGGGCGTGATTTGGTCTTGAGTGCCATCATTGGGGCTTCTAATAGAGGTGTCATCATCTAATCGCATTCCTTCTTGTGGTCGGAATAGAGTTCCATGATTGAAAATAATTTGCCATCAATTACAGTTCCATGGTTGCAAATTATTTGCCATCAATTACCTTCATCTCTTTTAGATCCGATGCCGCGCGGTATACGAACAAGCCGGTTTCCTACTCGCTCAAGAGGTCTCCTTTGCGACCAAAGTCGAGACTGATCTTCCAAAAGTTTGCGTCCACGAAAAGGCTGTTGTCCTGGGATGCATGTCGGGCCAAACCTTGTAGTCTCCCCAATTTATTGAGACCAAAGAGAAAAAATATGAATTGGCCCTATGGTTAGACTTCAATCACCATTTCCAATGTAAAATGATCTGCGACAGGAAGCCCCGAAATAGTTCATATAAAAGCCACTTTTTTCCCTCATTCCCCCGATTGGATCTTCTTAACGATATCTTCTCGTGGTGCGACCTTCTCCCTCATAGGCCCACCAAAGCAAGTCCTTTACAAGCGTATTCGCCCTTTCGCTTTCTTTCTCTTCTTCTTCAAGGATCATCAAAATAGGGCAAAGTTCCAGAACTCCGTCAACGTCCGTCAAGATGATTTCCAACTCCACCCCTTTCACGCACTTTCGGGTTCCCAGCTGAAGGAACTTCTCCTCGCAAAAGACGGTTCGAGTGGCGTGACTACCTCGAACGACCTTTCATGCGAGCGATTGCCGTTAGAAGAGGACACCGAAAAGAGGAGCTAGCTCGAGGAACTCGGAGATGCTGATGGTGACCAAAAGATGCCCAAAGGCATTGCCCACAATTCGTTTGCTATCGTCAGATCTGACTGTTACTTTTTTCTGTGACGTGAAATTTGAGACATTCGGTTCGAACCTGGACGGTAAGATAATGCAGTATTATATTAAATTATAGTTGATTCCAAATATATGTGTTATTCATTAAATTGATTCACAGGGTGTTCAATTTTGAACGAGGCAAATTGTAAAGGTAAAATGCACACACAAAAATAAAAGGCTTAAAAAGCATTAGCTTCTTTATCCAAGTTCCCCTTAAAAACATTCCATGAAAGGTGAAGTTTTTTTAACTATTTGAAACAACTCATAGTAAAGAGCCAGATGCCACATTTTTATTAATTAAATGACAAAATCCAAACCTGCCATGAAAAAAAAAACCCAAGTTTTTTCGAATCTGCCTCTGCAAGTTTACTGGGCATTAACACAAGTACATTTAAGCATCGGGTAGCGCAATGTGGCTAAATATTTGAGCTCAAAGTCGACAAAGCATACGAAAGCCAAGCCCAAAAATACGGTATGTGTGCAGTCTCCTTGTCTCTGTGGGTTTTAAAGGGAACAAACCAAGACCGGCAATTGCTCATTCATTTCTTGCCAACGAGCTCCGATGGGACGGTGCCAAAAATCTTGACATTCACATTCAAAGGGAAAACTTGGAACACGGTCCGAGAGCAATTGGAATCCATCCCCGACAGAACAAGGACCAAATGATCTATATGGTTGATGAAATAATAATTCACGGCGATGGTGTCGTTTGCTCATTCAACTTCCTCGTTCATCTCTCTTGGAGCTCCTTCCATTCGATCTTTTATTTGTATTCTTTGCTGAAAAAAAAACATCCTTGTCTGGTGGTGAGTCAGCTTTACACTTAGTGTACTACAGAGTATGTACTTAGTCAACAATCACCCGGCACAGGGAAGTGATTTCTTCTTCAGTTCCAAGTGCCAGTGGATCTTCGAAGCAAAGGGTTGGTTGGCTCGAGCAAGTGAGGGTCCCATCTTTGGTTTTGACTGGCGAGGAAGATGGGGTGGTTGTTTTTGCCTCCACGACCATGATTTTGGCCCTCCGAAAAAAAGGCAGAGAGGGAAACGTGATCAGGATAGGGTGGCACAATGTACGTAGATGCAAACACGAAGTACGGGCTTAAACAGATCATTCGTTTTGTGGTCGGTCCACGATCCATGTTCCCAACAACGTCTCGTTTTTCTTCTTCTGCTTGACTCTTACTGTGGTACAAGTACGATATGCCAGGGAAAGAGGCCATTCATCATGTCACTCGAGTCTCTTTGAAATGGATTAGGTTCTTAGCATCACCTCATTCTCCTGTTTGCTGTGCCAATAGGCTCGTGGATCTCTTTCCTCGTTCCTCAATTCGTCTAGGATTCAATGTTATTGGCCTTTAATCATTGATGCACATGTGTCTTCAAGAACATGATCTAAATGACAAATTCAGCCGCAGAATACGATTAGCCAATGAAGCTCAGCATCTCATTGGTTATAAAAATGTGAGTGAAAGAGGCAAAAAAAACTTCAACATCTCTTAACGATTCAGTGCATGTCTATTATACTAAAAAGTTGTCACTTCATTAGGCTCTGGTGACAATAAGTGCATATTGACCGAAGACAGCAAACGCCATGCTCTGTTCCGCTCTCTGAAGAGCACTCCAGTGTCTAGCTTATCAAACATTGGCAGCTTCCAGAGACTGTCCATAAAGGATCATTCTGTCTACTTATGAGCTCTTGACGCAAGAGACCCTGCCTGCTTCCCTAGCTTGCTCTAAGCTAGTTCCCGGACGGTACCAAAATTTAGTCTCATATCTTTCATCTCGCTTCCAGGTTGGGTTGGAAACTTATTTGGCACAAGTTGGAACGAGCATGGAAAACCGTCTCTTCCCTTGACAAAATGTGTTACAAGTGTCAGGCAGATCTCGGTGGTTATTCCCAGTAAGCTTGTGGAACAATTTCTCGGCTTTTCCGCCTGAATAAAGCCTATCAAAAGAAGCGTTGGAACAAAAAGGCCAAGAAAAACAGACGGAAAAACAACAACGGAAACGAACGAACGAACGAGAGGGGTGAAAAAAAAGGTGGTGAACAAGAAATTTGGACAAATTGTGGGGTGTGAGGATAAATCCAAATTGGCTTCATTAGGGAACACCCACAGACCAAAAAATGGATCTTCTCTTGTTCTTGTTGTGTCTTTGCACCTTTCAAGGTAAGAATGGTTCCATATTCCACGGACTCTAAATTAGGTGTCGAAATGAGATAAAAACTTTTCCAATAGCCATTATTCTTGGACACAGACACAGCTATTATTACTATTTCTACTAGTACAGTACTACTGCTGTTACTATCAGTGTTCCACCGCTGGCACATCCGATATTGCAGAGCAAACGGTTCCCTTGAGGATTCGGCCATAATTACTTCAGTAGCGTTGTACTGGGAGACCATAATTGGCAAAATTTCTCGGAACTTTGACTTCTGCTTTCCGTTTCTGTGTGTTACTGAGTGTGTGTATGAGTGTATGAATGTATGTGAGTGTGTTCTAACACTTGTGAATCGAATCAAACGTTCTTTTAAGAGGATGGTTGTTGGGTCGGTGTACGAACTTACGGACGTATATGTATCCCTTGTTGGATAGAGTGAGGAAAAGAGGTTGGTTGGCCAAAGGCTAAGTGTGGAATCTAATCAAGATAATGCAAAATTTATTGGTTCCCCTGCTGCGAGCCACCTTTTGAGTTGGTGGATCTTTACCTGCTGGGCCCAAGAAATATATGCTGGCCTCGAAGTGAAAGCAACCTCTTTCCCTCCCTGATTTTCCAGTTTCAACCACCCGTTCCATGTCCCATGTTCAAAATAAAAAGCCAGAAGAAAACATAATACCCTCGCTCTATGCATAAAAGAATGAGATCCTCCGTCCCATATTTGGGGAACCTTAACCGAATCTCGGTCTTTTCCGGTCATTTACCTTCATTGTCCGTGGATAAGGAAAGTTTGGACGGCGCCATATCTCCCCATTTACTTGAAATTCTCGAAGACTGATGTTATTTACTCGGCCCTATCACTTTTCTCTCAGTTCAGTCCATATTGATCAGGAGCCTCAGACAAAAGGGTAACCACAACCCTGGAGTTGGGAAACAATTCTTATCAAGCATTTCTGCTTCAAAGAACACTCGGCTTCAGCCAAATTGAAGGAAATCATCCACCGAGCTATCCAGACCCAGGGAAACCATGGTCCAGAGACAACTTTGGAGAAACCATCCATTGTTTCCTGAGCAGCCAAATGTGGCCACACTGAAGGACAACACAAACTAGAAAACCTAAGAAGTCTGGTACAGATGTATCCGTGGTGACCTTTAGAAAGGATGCTAAAGAGATGGGAGGAATTAGAGAGCTAGTAAGAGAAATAACACTAGTACATTTCTTTGGTTCCAATGTGACTGCCTGATGTTCGTGATGGTATTGACATTGAACACATTTAGCGACGTGATTCTCAAAATTAAGTTCCGAGTTCAGGGAGCCAGTGGGTTTATCCAGGGACACTAAAGAGCAAATTCTTGCTTAATCAAGAAAACCTAATTAGCACTTTTCAGTTGTTGAGGTTTAAGGCATGTTTAAAGTCATTTTAAGTATATTTACATGCCTGGTTTCAAGCACATACCATCAATGGTTACGAAAGTGATATTAGTCACATATTTTGTTCAATAATTGTGCCAATAATTGACATTCAAAAATTTCAGCAGCAAAAGGTTAGCCCTTACTTAGAGGGAAAGGTTTGGTGATCACAAAAACGTGGAGTTTCCTTGCTTTAGTGTCCTTGGTTTATCGCTTGTTTGACTGCTTTGGTGGACACTGATCAATGCCGAACTACCGAAATATGATCAAAAGTAATGCCTCAAGTGGCTTGGTTGGAGTGACATATCTCTCCTTAGACCTCCACGAGGAATGTTCGAGACCATAGAAAGTAAAAGCAAGTGATTTCTGCACTCACCTAATTGATTCGAACTTGAGAGGGAGGTGCTTCCGCACGATTGAATTCAAAGAAGCAATGAAAGTAACCCCAAAAGTCTCGAGAGCCTCCAATTTCCTGCTGCTCGAAAAGAAGAGACCGTGGCCTTAACCCCAGGTTCTACTAGAGACCTCTTTGGATTGCCCCCATATTCTGTTGGCACAATCCAAGTGCCAAATTGACGCCCTTCAAGATTTGAACTGGTGTATTTCAATCCCTTAGCGAGAAGCATTTAAACTCAATGTGAGGGACTCGTTTCAAGAAGGGCAAAAGAGAGAAACAGAGAGAGATGGTTTCATAAAAAGTCTGTTTGTCTGATCCCTTCGGGCATTCGGGGGCTCTCTCGGGGTCTGTGGCGAGTGGAGAGGCCAAGAAGTCCAAGGGAATTGTGTCATATATTCAAGTGGGCCATTTTCCTGGGGGATTGGAAGAAGACATTTCGCTGTGCTGGATGTGCGATTCCAGCGTGGTTCGGTGGGACTGCCAAACAAGTTCTTCCCACGAACTGAGACCCCTCTTTCCACTGACCAGGGAACACTTGAAAATTGAATGTCCCTCTTGGTCTTCTTCGGCTCATATCGGAGTACTACAACTTTCCTGGCAGATTCTCCCTCACTCCATCTAGCATTCGCCCAGTGGCTCTTTGGCCGAGAATCAATGCCTTTCCATCCGATTAATAAACTAGGAGCCAAAATAGAGCGAGTTTTGGAACAACCTTTTGGATCTCAAGAGGACTCCTCAAGGGTCCAGACCTACTGGAATGGATTTTGCTTAGGAGTTCTGGCAACGCCTGAAATGAATGATTTCAAAAACCTTCGTGAAAGCTTCGTCATTTTGGGTGGTTCTAGTAAGTTTGAGTAGGGCCTCCCAAAAAAGAAACCCGTGTCTCCATCCGCCCTTTTGCCACTTGCACTCTTTTTAATGGTCTCGTTGTACCATACATGGCTGTGCCAGACCAATATAGGGCGATTGGTACTGATTTCCAATTCGGGGGAGCTCCAAGGGATGAGAATGTCAGTGTTGGAACGGGTCCAAGAATTCTGTTTTCCTCGCTCCCTTCCTCTTCAAACACAAAGACCAGACCATTTTGTCCCTCACACTCATGGATTATTATTGCAAGTTGGGACATCTCTTGAGTGTGCAGTAATTATTCGAGATATTCAAGAGTAGATGGTTCATCCGAAAACTTGTCCATGAAGGCCTTAACATGCATGGATGAAATTGATATTACTGGCGATACTAGCTTCTAGAGGGATTTCTTCATGGCATTTCAGTTTTGAAGAACAACCTGGCTGTAAAAGAGTCTTAAAAAACAGCTAGAGCCCCAAGAGTATTTTTAAACAGACGCGGTTCAAAAAATTATTTGAGAGCCTTTTGAACCTTTTTATCAGTTGAAATCAATACCAACCTGACACGTACGCTATTAGATTTGTTTGACTTTACCATTTCAACCTGATCATCAGAGTCCTCAATGCAATCTGAATTTAAAAGCTCGTTTTCTAGTTTTACGCTATTGCCATCAGGAAACATGCCCCATTTGGAAAAGGTCAAAATCGCTCGTTCAGGCATGACATTGATATAATATGTAACAAACCCGATCTCGTCTGCTGCCAATGTGTAATTTGAAGGGCCAAGGAAAGACTAAATAATAAAAAGAATGCACAAAATGCAATATTCTGCTCAATCTTAATACAAGTCTTTTGAAATAAGTCTATAAGGCTCGAATAAAATATGGTGACTTGATGATTTGTCTTGACTAGAGCATAATTTCTGCAAATTAAAGAAATCACTAAAGTCTTATGGGTTATTCCAATGATTCATTAGTCCCACCTGAAAGTTTTACGCTCTGCCTTCATATTCAAGTTGGAAATACAGACACACCAATGTCGAGACACTTTCAATAGCACCTTTTGGGAAAACCAGTGGAGCTAAAATGTGAAAGATTGGAACCAATTCCAATTTCCGTCTTGGATCCCTAATCCCCTGCTCTTCCACTTGACACTACTGGTTTGGGCGCCGACTATCCCACGGTATGTCCCATCATTCAATGTGTCCAGTTAATAGAAACAAATTTCATGTTGTGATGGGCCGATTTCTATTAGTCAAGGTGTCTGGTGCTCCTGATAGATTTATGGCTTGAGCGAAAAGATTTCCCTTTCCCCTCCAGAGCCCCTGTTACAGTACAATACTTATCTTCCTCCGAGCCCTCGGTCCTTCTTTAACTTTTGGACACAATTCTGTCTTCACAAGGATCTCCAAGGTCCACTGAAAAAAAATTACTACGAACTCTTCCGCACGATTTGAATTTCCCGCTTTAATTAGAAGCTGATGACAGGGTGGTCGTTAGAATCTCGTCCAAGCAGGAAGGCAGCATACATTAAACGTTGCTCAGCCGTGCCAATGGCCAATGAAGTGAAATGGTTTTGTTCAGTGAGGATCTGAAAGATCTCCTGACAAAGATCTCTCGGAGCTGGAAATTGGTTGCTCTGAAGTTCCCACTTACTCACCATCCGTTGGAAGAGATCGCCCGAGGCAATCCATCGTTTTAGAGATTCACAATATGTTAGAATGAGTTACAGCCTGACAAGACAAGAATCCCAAGGACCAAATGGGGTTGGAATTGATTCTTGACCTCATGTGTGTGCCTTCCTCGTCGTTTTCGTTTGAGTGCCAGATGGTTCTCGTTAAAACCATATTTTCCCACTTATTTGACTTGTTGACAAGGAAGTCTCGGAAGTTTTTTCTTGGCCCAATTTCAAAGGCTGGGGTTTAGGGGTGAAGTCGAAATTTGTTGGCTGGAAGTTGGGCTCTTTATTCGCTTTCTCTTTCTCTCACTCAGTCTTTCGTTCTTCGTTCTCAATAACGACGAGAGACTTGGTTCTCTTGTCATTCAGTCAGGGTAAAACTTTGCATAAGTCACAAAAGTCGATCTGTGTACTTGTTCACGTCCTGAATGCAAGTCTACGTTACACCCCAGTGTTGCTAGATTGTACAAGTTTCAATATTCATATAAATACCTTACGTTCCTTGGAATAGCAATCCTAATGTTCTTTATCATTCAAGATCTTGAAATAATAATCTATTGACATATATATATGTATCCGATGCCTGAAGAGTAACGACCAATGTTTAACATACACCATGAGTATGTTTCACATAATTTCGATTTGTTTCATCAACGCTGTCGATCTCCAGTCGTCAAATTGAGGCCAGACATGAGAAGTAGGACAGCGGTGAATTCTTGGCAACACTTTAGTCGAGGCTTCAAGCGATGCCAAGTGTGTTCCCATTGGCAGATGCGAACAAAATAGGTTCATGAATCAACGGACCCGAAAAAAAATGGTTCAAGGGAACCACGACCAGCTGAGCCAAAACTGAGAACCACGTCATGAGGGTCTATAAATCATGACCAAGACGCGCTGATTTGCTCGTTTCAGAAACCAAAACCAGAAAAACAAAGGATTTGTCATTCGACGGAAAGCTCAAGTCTTGGAAACAAGTGTTAGCCGAAAAAGTGTATGTTTGCCTTTCCAAGAAAATACATGGTGAATTGTTGTGGCTCAAAAACTTTGGTATGATTACCTTTTCTGATGCCAAATCAACAATCCGTTGAAAACATCTAAACAACTTTAGCTACCGGTCTCACAAAGATTTAAATAGGGTTCAGGACCGTCTTTCATTCAATTCATCATTGATGATTCAGTCAGCGAAGCATAGAAATTGATTGTTTTCTCATGTCTATCAGACCTTAAATACGAATATGTTTGTGTGATTGACTCTTCCTTGAACATTATCTAATATTTATTAAGCTAGCATCCAAGAAATTACTTTTCTTTACAATCACGAACTAACTTTGAAATGTTATAAATCCTAAAACTAGTCTAGTGTCATACCGGGAGCGACATATTTTAATCTACATATTAATTTCAATGGACTTCATCAGCGAGTCTTTAACTAGGCGAGTGGACATCAAAGACTGATTTTACGTTTTGTCAAAGCTCTTTGACGGATGCATAAATGGAAACAGGCAGGAAAGTACCGCCATTTGAGGCCAAATTGCACACCCTTCATTAAATTAATTATTACCTATTCCTAAAACTGTAGACTTTTTCCTAAATTAACCAGAAATTTTCGATATTTTCAATGAAAGAAATATTGCTCAATATATTATCATAAAAACAACATTTTTCTTTTAAATCGCTTTTTCGTAGCGTATGGTAGTATCCCTTCTAACTTTTGAGATGGTGAAAAATTTTTATCACAAAGTGGCTTAGCTTCGCCAATTGCCATGTCCAATCCTCCTGTTACAGGTATCCTTGACTTAATGAAGCAGAACTTATTTATGATGAGTCGTGGAGCTTAAGACATTAAACTAGAAAAAGGCAAAACTATCGGCAATATTAATGGCGGTCTCACACCTTTGTCAAGTTTGTCCACAACCCTCTTTCGCAGCTATCGCATGTTTAAGACGCTATGTTGTCTATTTTTAAGTTTAGACCGGCACCATGGTCAAAAATGGTACGTAAGGATCATATGCGACTAATCTGGGCCATTGACAACGTGCCATTTTGATTTTCATGCTTAAGACTGAATTGAAGTGATGAACCTGGATGAATAAATTGTTCATTTAATAATCTGCTGATAAAGTCTGGCATCATAGGGCGTATTCTCTCGTTTCTACGTTTTGGTGTCCGCACCTGGACGAAGCAGAGGGCGCTGTCTCCCTCAATGAAAAGGTCTCTCAACTTGAATTCGATGGTCCATTAAATATATGAATATACAGTTAAATAAAATGAAGCAAATCTTTCTTCTTGAACTGTTGAGAATTCCATTTCTATTAGCGATAAGGAAGTCCTCATAAAATAGAGTTTGGTTTTACTTGAGTAAATGAGATGTGCACTGTTCTGTTTACTTGCCATTTGGCCCTTTTGTTGGTTTCCAAAGTTGCTCTCACAGACCGCGGTCATCACTTAACACTTCATTTCCATTCCTTTTCGTTGTTTGAATTTTAAGTAGTATATAATTCCAAGGCCTTTTTGGGGTTTTAGAGCTTTTTTGGCCTCCTTTTTACACTTTTTCTTGAATGTATTACCGAATTAAAGCATACTTTTGTGCATATTTTGGCCGTCTCTGAGTAAAGATATGTGTTTTGCCATAATTTTTGGCGTTTTTGCAGATGGTCCTTCTAGGCTTCGACGTATCCTAACGGTATCAAATTGAGTACATATTCCTACCCTGAATGATATATTTATTTACATGCATCTAAAAGGGCCGTGCATGGAAATGACCAATCAATGATGCCTGCTCGTCGAAAGTAGATGAGCAATGAGTGAGATGATAGATCGCTACTTTCGTTCTCATCGGTATTCATAACATCTCATCCATGAAAATATGTCGCCATAAGCGAGCAAACTAAGGGCCTTCACTCTCTCCATTCTTGCAGACGTGGTCGTACAGCTCTCGGTATTTACTATTTACTCACACTTGACCAAAATGACATTAATCCTCTTTCCTCACGTCCAATATCTACTGGGAAAAAGTCCCCATAATAACACTGTCCAAAATTTAACCTTCCCTAACTGTCGCGCAAATTTTGTTGCTCTCATTCATTTCATGGCGCAATAGACTTAGCTCAATTGCCAACCAAAACTTTGTCTTTTGGGTAGTGATTCTCAGATAGTACTACACCTTCATATGTGTGCATCAAGTGGATAATATGAGGTGCTTCAAATAACCCTTTATACGCGACTTTGAACTCTTCTGATGAAAAGTAAAGTAAATCTAAGAGTTCTTAATCATAAAAATAAATGAAAATAAGTTTTGTGCATGAAGAAAGTATGGCTTATCGTTCAACCAAAATAAATGAACTAATATCTCTTTATTGAAATCGAATCGATCGACCTTTTGGGAAGGCAAACCTGTTCCTGTTGTCATTGAGATTATATACGTCCAGTGGTTCCCAATGTACACGTAGTGTAGTTGCGGATTTCCCTCAGTGTGCTTCCATATTGGATGTGTCTTTGAGAATGTCTTTCATTGGCTTGCTTGGTATTGGTGTTTGGTGGGTGCTGAGTGCTGGAAGGAGGGTTCTCACCCCTGGATTTGTTGAAAGGGATCTCAAAGCCCTGGCCTAAGGCCATGAAAGCTCTTTTTCTTTCATTGGGAAATATGAACTGTCTTCATCGGTCTGTCGCTCTTTCGCTTTCTCTGGGACCACCAACCATTCAACCAACCAACCAACCAATTGACCATTTGGGAGCGTAGCAACTCCATGATCCTCTCTCTTACTTTTATTGAGGATTAGTTGGTTTTGCTCCGGTCTTGAATGATGAGCTTCTACCTCAAAAGAAAAAAAACAACGTGTTGAAGCTTGAACCTTACGACTCTTGTTTGACTAATCTCTATGTCAGTAAGTCTTAGTTTTCAGAACGATGAAATAATATCAACAGCTTGATAAAAACAAAAGTGATTTCCACTCTTGCATTTGATAAGAACCGCAATCTTAATGATCCTACAACTTTATACATAAAGAACATCTTGTGAAATAAGAATCTAAATACATTATGTTTCAGGGAAAGGACGGGTGGATTTTCAAGTATGAAGTGGAATAACTTTTTTCAAATATCTTTTTATCTTCGGACATTACATCTGTTTTCTTTGATCTGGTTTCGGATTTCCTTCGCTTGTAAGTTCAGTGCTTAGTTCGGCACAAGTTGGAATGGTCAATCTGACTGCTTTGTCTCTCCAAGTTACGATTGATTCTTTCCTTTCGCCTTTCTATATACAAACCCAAGAGAAACATTCACCGTTATTAGATAGAACCCAAGAAAAATCTTGATTCTCAAGTGCACAATGCCTTTACATTCAAATCTGAAATATTATGTCTCATCAAACCAAAAACAAATAAACTCGTTTGAGATACCACCAATTTCGTTTTGGTTTGACATGTCCATGAATCGCAAATGGAGATTACTGTAATCATTATCAGTTTAATATCGCTTTTAAAACGAAACACAAAATGATTCTTGACGATATTTTATTTGAACCTCCCATCCGCACCTGTTTTTTTGCAGACTTCCTAACCGCTACTGGCAATGAAATTCCCAGCAGTTCAAGACGAGAAACTTATTTTACGTAACTTTTTTTTCATATATCATTTGAGATCAACCAACGAATAAGAGTTGGCTGATCTGGCTAAACCATGAATTTAAGGTTGATCGAGAATTTTCGTCAGAAACTTGTCCAACTCTGACTTAAATCTTGTTACCGGATCAACACCTTCATACTTCCTGCGAATATTTGAGGGAGGTAAATTAAACAATGAAGGAGCCGAAAAAGAAGAAAAGTGACATCATTGTTCGAACTAGCCTGGATTCACATTAAACCTCTATGGTCATTAGAATTGACCCTAAATCCTGGGTTGGGACAAAGCTCATGGATGCTATTGAAGACGGACAGTATCAGATACCTTTCGTATCTTCTCTGAACACTGTACAGTTCCAACTTGTTTAGTCTCTCCCAATAAGAGAGCTCTCTCATTCCTGTGATGTTCCTAGTAAAACATCTTTGGACTTGTACGACCTTTGGCAATCCTGCTGAGCTAATTGAGGCCCAAATGGGCGAGGCATATTCCAGATGCGGCTGGACAATCAACTTGTACAGAGTTAGCAAATATCTTCAAAATGTATTTTCACTTTGCATTAATATTGAACAAGTAATAAATGTTGCCTAACGGGATGCAATTTTTCTCTGATCCGTCGTTATTCCATTTTTCTGTATATGTTCTTTGTGGTCTAAGCTCACTTAGATTGGCCCAACAAATGTATGCATGTCATTTATGGGCTTGACCACGGTCGGGTTTGTATTTGAGCCGTGGGCATTGGGTGTTCTTAGGTGGGGTTCTAGGGCCACCGTCATGGGTAGGATTAAAGATATGGGCATCATAATTCTCTTTAAGAAGCCCACATACAGGAGCTCTATGGACTTGGACGGGGCTATTTAGAAACAGATATGAGGTTGCAACACGTTGAAGGCATTAGCCACGGAGGCATGTTCCCATTGAGCCAACCTGAGAGCACCCCACCACCCACAAACCAACTTGGAATGGGAAAGAGCAATTTAGCTCGCCACCACCTTGTTCATATATTTCCCCGAATGGTGTCCTAAATGGCTTTCAATATGATCCTTCCGAGGTCAGTTTTTGTTGCGCCGGTCTTCTCTCATGGAACGGTTTCATATTTGGCTCACCAATGCATCCTACAGATTTGGACAGGTCCAACGGTCCAAAAGAACCAATTGGAAGTTGAGTGTTCTACTTTGAGGTTCCGGTGAACCATCCAACCCAGTTAAGAAGTGCAATCTTTAAATACTAACAACGAAGGTTTTGTGAGTGATGCACTGACGTGATGCCAACAGCACCGTGCGTAGTAGCGTGTGAATGAGAAAAAAAATCCGCTTCGCATCCCTCCTTCAGAGAACAAAACTTCATTATCAAGTTGTCAAGTCTCAAAAAAAGATAAAAAGTTCCTGCCTCTCCGCCTCTTTCTGTTCCAACTTCATGGTTGTCGGTAAACGCCGTACTCGGGAAAACTAAAGATGCACTGGAAACACGATCCATAGCTGGTTCAACGAACAAAGTGAGCCAAAAATGTTTGCAGTTAGATTAACTTGCCAATGTCACAGGATAATTTATACTAATAAAACAATTTGTTTTATCATCATGAACGAACAGTAAGAGAGTAACCACTGTTTTTTAGGCAATGCCTGCAATGCTGTAGCTTTTCAAGATGTTTTCCTTTGTTTCCTGAGTTTGAACATTAAATGAGCAGCCATTAATACAACAAGAATTTACTTACATCAAGACCCAATTGATCAATTGGAATTTTCACCACATGTTTGTATCCTCCTTACAAACCGTCTGGCTTTCATAATACTTGTTTTCCTCGCGAAGATCGTACATTCCGCCTCAATTCCATTCTGTTCCTCTTTTTCTTCCTCATTCGCTCCATTGGGCTCCAAGAGCAATGATGACTAAATCTGACCAAGAAATCCCAGTTATTTGGGATCCCTCGACACTTTCTTTGTGTTTACTTTGGTGGGCTGGGAATTTTGGCTCGTTCTCTGGTCTTGGAAGATACTTTTTGCCGGTCTAGCTGGCACAGAACACGAGATGCTAGGCTATGAGGTGGACCTTCGCCAGTGAAGGTTTATAGGAAGCGGTGGATATTGGCTCGAGGGCATGTCAAAAACCCAAATAAAGATAGAGAGAGAGCGAGAGAAAGCACGAACGATATAAAATCAAGCTAATACTCGTCCACGATTCATCTCATCTAACTCAAACCTCAAAATTTAGGTACGTACAACGAGTTCTAGACTCGCAACAATCATGCTCATGTGAAGCGAATGGAAATGTTAACACGTCGATAGAGCTCGGAATATTTTTTAATTTAAATTAAATTTTGACCTCTTTCGGCAAGTTTTGGTCAAAATAACAGTTCTACAATAATAGCGATTTGTACGTCTAAAATAGTCTAAAACAGAGGTTGTGGGGGTCTTTTTGTACACATTTACTTCAAAATACACTGATGAATAACAATTTAAAAACCTTTTTGCCTCGAAAAACACTAGAAAGAAAGCGAAAATTGATACTCCGGCCCATTTTTTTCAATTTTCTGCAAAATCATTGGCTTTAACCATATCCTTTGAATCCTTTGAATCCTTTGAAGAGTTGGCTAGTTCTAATGTGCAAGACATGCAAATGGCAACTTTACTCTTTTCTCTGCACTTGATCGCAATTTCTTACATTATTTGATAAATGCTATCAGACAAAGCGCTCACTTAATTTGCACGTACAAATTTACAATTTTAGGACACCTCAAAACATGACCCTGAACTGAGGAGTTTTAAATGCGAGACTGCACATCAAGTTTTAAGAACATGGATCGTGAACGGCCTTCTCGTCAAACCGGCCTGCTCTTGGTCACAGCAACTCTGGGCCACTTATCGAAAATATAGTACAATGGAAACCGCTAATATAGTCTCCTCTTATATCGTCAATTCGCTTGTATCGTCGCTTTTCCAAAACTTTTTTCTATTCTTACAGTGTTTTATTTGAGTTGGCTCCGCTTATAGCGACACCTCAATCCGGATGAATGGTAGTTTTGAGGCAATTTTTTTCGCATTTGGTCCTATCAGGTGGAAATTCAGGCGACACGAAATTTTCCCAATTTTTTTGTGGACTTCCCAGCAGTTCAAGACGGAAAAAGGGATTTTTCTTACTTGATTTTACATTATAATACTATTTGATCCACCAACAAATTAGAGTTGTCGATATGGCTAGCCCCAAATTTGGGGTTGATGTGGTATTTTTATCAAAAATTGTCTAAGTTTGACTTAAAGGATGTTACTGGATCAGCACATACACAAGTTGATGATGATGATGATGCTTAAGCTAGGAGGGTCTCGTTGTGTTTGCAGTCCACATCTCTTGAAGTCCGTGGTCAGGACTACCATGCCTCATTTTGTTTTATTTAAAACACAGCTGGTGTGAACTTGTATTGCTTGAAAATGTGCATTTGTAACCGTTGAGATGAAAGGTTATAATTCGTCTATTTAATATCTTTCAATTCTTTCGTCTACCAACTAATTTGAGTGGGCAGACCGAGCTAGTCCTTGAATGTAGGCTTGATCTGGAATGCTATCAAAAAAAATTGTCCAAGTCTGACTTGGAAAATGCAACCGGCCTACGTATTCCTTACGAATCTTCGAAGCAAGCAAATTAAACAATGAAGGAGTCCAAGAAAGAAGAGAAGTGCACTTATTGTTCGAACTAGCCTGGATTTTCGATGGTTTGAAGGTGCTCTCAAAACGCACGTTTGGTCTCTACGATCACAACAATGGACCCTACAGTAAATCTTGGGTTGGGTCGTACCTTCTCTGAATACTGTACAAATCCCAACCTTTCTAAACTCTCCCAATAGGAGAGCTCTCTCATTCCTGTGATGTTCCTAGTGAAACATCTTTGGACTTGTTCGACCTTTTGCAAACCTGCTGAACTCATTGGAGCCCAAATGGGTGAAGCATATTCAAGATGTGGTTGAACAATCGGTCTGTACAGAGTTAGCATCGTGATACCATCTCTGGACTTAAACGTGCGATTTATCCAACCACACATTTGAAAAGCTTTACCCACCTTCAACTGGAACCCGAACTTTCCATTATATCGGAGGACACCACTAAATCTTTCATAGATGAGACCTGCTCAATTTTTTCACCTCCATTATCTATGAGTGGAGTATTCAAAGGAGTTGAACTGAAGGTCATTGAGCAGAATTTCATTCCGCTTAGGGCCATATTACTCTCAGTAACCCAAGAGTAGATTCTTTCTAGGTCCTTTGCAAGGCTAGTGGAATCTTGGCCATTTCTACCTGAAACTAACTTTGTATCGTCAGCATAAGAAGAGAGATTGCAGTGATACTAAGCTTTTGAAGCGGGTAGGGAATATTATAAAAGGAGGGGCCCTAAGATGAAGCCCTGGGGACACCAAGCTTGACATCATGTGTGTCACTAAGGGATCCCTCAACCTTAACCAATTGCTTCACCAGAAATGAAGCTTCTTATGCAATTGAGAACCTTACCTTGGATCCCAAGTTCATGAAGTCTATTCAACAAAAGGCCATGATCTACTTTATCAAAGGCCTTGGCAAAATCAAGATAGACAAGATCAACTGATTCATGGCTCTCTATTCCCTCAATAACCTGCTCAATATGATCAATCAGTTGGGTAACCGTGCTAAAATGTGCTCGGAACCCGTGCTGGCAAGGAGGAAGGACTTCATGAATATCAAGATATTCAACATGTTTGAACTTCGTGATCTTCTCAAAAAACCTTCGCAATATTCGAAGTGAGGAGAATCGGTCTACAGTTACGGGGAGAGACTTATCTCCCCCTTTAAAAATTGGAACAACGTGAGCTAACTTTAGTGAAGATGGAAACTAACCCTGATCCAAGATGCAACGCATCAAGTACGAGAAAACAGGAGCGAGAACCAGTGAGCATCTCATCAGAAACTGAGATGTCACACCATCAGGACCAGAGAAGCTGGAAAGCCTCAAGTCCCTTATGGCCTCTAAAGCATCTTGATCTGTGACTACAAGATCATCTAAACGCTCAGCTTGACTAACCATTGTCAATCTCAACAGACTCATCTTCAGAGCAATGAGCTGTTGCTTCCGAACTCAGTGGGGTTGAAAACACACTGGAGAATTGATCTCCAAGCATGTTAGCCATAGTCTCTACGTACATTGCTAATGGCTTCCCATTCGACCTCAAACGGCCCAACGGAGTGTTTCATTTTTCTCTTAGAGTTCGCATAAGAGAAAAAAGCCTTCGGATTCGACTTGACCTCCTGAACCACCTTACTCTCAGTTTGTAAGTGGTCATATTCGATGGCGGCCTTAATCTTACCCTGAACTACGTCCAACTTTTTTTGGAGACTAACCACAATTACTGGATTCGAAGTGCTCTTCAGCCTTTTTGCTAGTTTGCAACTTTTTTTTAAACAAAGTCTTCCTATATTTTGGAATTTTTGTCCGTGTACCACCTATCGGAACACATTCAGAGATTGCTAAACTGGAGCAAACTTCCTTAAAAATGAAACTGATTTATCATGGCTGCATCTATGGACGATTCCTGTTTCAGAATTGAAATCAGGTCCAGTTCTTTCAAATTTTTCCATAAACAATGGAAATAAGATCAAGCTCCCCTAACCTTTCTATAATCAACGGCCAATGTTTATCTTTTAACTTGAAATTAGCCAGACC
Organism: Tigriopus californicus; assembly: GCF_007210705.1. Classification (NCBI taxonomy): domain Eukaryota; kingdom Metazoa; phylum Arthropoda; class Copepoda; order Harpacticoida; family Harpacticidae; genus Tigriopus; species Tigriopus californicus. Next base: position 1,562,104 of record NC_081450.1, on the reverse strand, counting down.
GACCTTTTTGGCCGGTTTTATGTTGTTGGAAACCGACCTGGCCATCCCGATAGTGAGAGGCTGGGTTTCGCTCATGAATTGTATCCATTTATTAGCATATTGGGGCACGCAAAGGTATCGCTTTAGGAATATGGCGAAGAGAACATCGGTGGACTTGATTGGCGGATTAGGCGGAATTGGGAGACCAGAGGTGAAGGCCGTGAAGAAAAAAAGGGATGACGAAGGTTCTGAAGATTTCAAGGACCATCGGCAATGGAAGATTTTGAATAGGAAGGTATCTGATCCTGGCCCGACCCTTGATTATTTTTTGAACCTTGTCATATGATCGAATCGACCTTTTTTCCCTCGGTACTTCTTAAGTGAAGTCCTGTTCGCAGTCACAATTGTTCCCAAGGTTCGGCCACAAGGCGATTTCAACAACCATTTTGGGTCACAAAATGTATTTGCAATGGTATCAAGAGCGAAAGAAGCACTTGAAGATCATCTTAAGAATTGCAACCAAATAGAGTTCAAACTTTCAACCAGTGATAAGGTTTTTCTATCATAAAGATTTTGCAAACTGTTTATTGTTTGGTTTGGTTGCAATGCCCTGGAGCTTTTGATATGTTGAAAACGATTTAATTTCCGCGGAGGAAAGGTTACAGCGGTTATATTCCGAATATCTCCTTGGATGAGGTCATACTTTGGGAGGGTGGCCTTTAATAGCTCTGAAGTAGGATATTTTACATTGGATATTCAGAATCAGAATCTAAGTCTACATTATTGCACTTCAGAGCTTCATAGAAAGAGGAATATTTGTCATCAGAGGCTCGCGGTTCACATCTTAACTCTGTTCACAAGCCTTTCTACAATGCTCAACCCAACAGCAGCGGCGGCTCCAGTGGCCAACATGATAAATGCTGTGAATATGGCCTTAATCTTTATAGGCTGGAAACCAGATTCACATGGAACCTCGGGCCTCTCCGTGATAAGCGTCTTCAAAATACGATCAAATGTCCCGTTTGTTTGAGCTTGTTCAGATGATAATTGAACACTTCCAAGTATTGGGAATCCTTCTGAAACGCCCAAGCAATGTTCACTCTGAAGTAAGACTTTTGTGAAGCAACAATCTGACAAGGATAGTTGGGCATGCCCAAGATGGTGGATAAATCCTCGCCAAAATAGACCTCTTTGTCATTATTGAGTAGACGATCCTCTATGTTAGCCGTGGATGTCATCAAGGCGTTGGGATGGTCTTTCAGACTCTTTTCCCAGAGTTGAGCAGCTGTTGGATTCGAGCTCAGGGTGGCGAGTCTGAAGTAATCCTCATAGGACGTCGATCCCTCCAAAATCAGCTGATAGTCTTGTTTCTCCACTAAATCCTCCAAAGTTTGAATCGGTAAAGTGATCACCTCAACGGTTAACAAACTGACCAGGCCAGCATTGTAGCTCCAAAAGCACAATGATCCCATGACAAGAACAGATAGAAACAAGATCCGACCGGGCACTTGCCGAGGAGAAGTGGGAACGCTCAAGGCCAGGAATGCCAGGAAAGAAATGGCCAAAGACGTGTTGAAACCTATGGTTGTCTCGCGGTTGACGAACAGGAACAGAACGTAGAGGGACAAGGTGGTGATCACGAAAGCCACGCCCATGGCTGTCCAAAAGGTGTTGTCGAACACGTCCACAAAAGTTGTCCAAGCGTAACCCTGACGCGGAACCTGTGAGATTTGGATAAACGTTATTCTCCACCGATTAGTTGGCGGTGCTCATTTTTAAATTTGAGGAAAAATGTTAGATTGTTGAGATAGAGACTTATTGAGATAGAGGGTTATTAATATCGGGTTAGATTAGGTTGGGTTAGTTAGGTTAGGTTTGATTAGGTTAGGTTAAGTTTAAAAAGTAGCACCGCCAACTAATTGGTGAAAAATAACGCTTACCCAAGATTAGAATTGTTCCTTGTGAAATTCGATTCAATTCGATTGAGCAAAACTGACCTTCATGAAAAGCTTGTTAGCTGCAATCAGAATCCCGGTAGTGAATGAAACTGCTTCACTTCGTTGTGATGTAACGGACAAATCTGCAATGGCAAAGTCGATCGTCTTGTTCACCAACATCCCCATGTTCCCAGACCAAATTCCATTGGCATTCAAACTGCCGAACGTGCCGTCAAATGTGTTCAACATGTTTGTGGAAAAATTGCTTTTTTTGGCCATGATCTTCAAAACATCCACCATGATCCCTGACAATTCCCCGTTCTGAAAAGGTAGACAAAACAAATGGAGCGAGTTTTAAAACTTGAAGGACGCAAGATGGAATAGTAATTCTTATTATTGTGGATCCATGGGAAGAGTCACTTGCCTGGGAGTATTGGAAAACACTTCATCAAGAGAAACAAACACTAGAAGGGAACAACCTCTCGAATGATACCAATTGTTATTGATTGAGGTGTTTCACTCCTCCAAAGCAATGAGACAAATGTTTGTCATTGTATAAAGTGGTATTTTAGCATTCACCCCCATTCACGTTGTTTATTCAACGTACCGCGCGCACACACAAACACATGCACTAATCCATCCAATAATTTAAAGTCAATGATAAGCACGGTTAGTGGACCTGAAAAAGTGTCTTTTCGATTGAAAAGCTGGGCATTAGACTTTAATTTTGACTAGTCTTCTTGTGACTGAGCTCCTTTCTGATCCAAAAATTCCACAAGTTTCATGAAAATGTTGTTACTCGGTTCGCGGTTATTTCATTGGTATTTTGAAAAAGTGCCTCAATCATTTTTACATTTTCTATTTCGGAGAATTTTGGTCGTTAGTGTAGCAGCCGAACGCAAAGTCTGTCAAAATAATACGTAAGGTAAGTCTGGTCCAGCGGTGTTTTTGCAGTATTCTCACAGGTTGTTTTTAGTTATAACCACGAAAATAGGAAAACTCGTACTTTGTTCCAAAGACTAAGAATTATACTATATGTCATATAAAGCAAGGATGCTCGCACAGACCCTCCTGTTGGCGAACACGTTGTTGGCCTTGCTTGTCCATGGTTCTCTGACGCACCCCAAACTGCCTGGCCAACCCGTGGACGCTCCTGTTCGGATTCTGGTTGAGTGTCTGGATCACGGGGTCCCTGACTGCCCCCTGCTGTCCCCCTTGGGCCTGTCCGACCTCTCAAGGTAGCCCATGATCCCATCCTTGTTGTACGCCTTCCACATGTTGTACGTAGACGGTGTTCTTGTGGCATTTCCTGACGTTGACCACGTCAGGCTGGCTCTCGCCGGCCAAAATGCCCGAGATGATGATTTCTTGGAGCCTGTTGGGAGCCACGGTGCGGCCAACGCAGGGTTTGTTTTGACATGTGGTATAAACAAAAATTTGCCCAATAACGTTCCCAAACCCTTTCTAGTTGAAAAACGCAATTACGATGCGTGGCAGGCAAATGGCAGGCAAAATAGTGAGCTTCACATGGAATTTGCGTCCCATGTTAATGCTGTGACTAGTTCTGAGTCTAAAGGTGCTCCAGCTTTTTACTCAATTTTGGTGAAATTGGTCGGGCTCGAGCCAAGACATGCTTAAATTGCGTTTTTTCATTGAATTTATCAGATATTTCAAGCATATGAAGCTGAAAAATTGCACAAGTGCTTTTGAATCGGTGGGAGGCTCCATTGTCAGTAGCGGTAAGTAAGTCTGACCAAAATGAATTGCTTTTTGATTCCAAATACCAATGAAGTTGTAGGAATGCATTCGTCAGTGCTAATATCTTCTTTGTCCAGACCAGCCTCCCTCAAGGTTCACTCAGTCCATAAATTGAAATGAAATTCCGCTAGTGCAAATAAAGCTAACAAATTGGGCATTTACCAGATCTCTCTGAATTATCGATAATGCATGAGATCCTCTGTTCAGGAGACTTGGACGAAAATGCCTGGAGGACCCACCAATCAAAGTTCAGTTGGACTCTTGTAAGTTCGATATTGATTGGAATGCAAAAAAAGATCGGGGAGGCTTATTCATTTTGTAGATATCGATGCATGTGTCTTTTAAAGCAGTACAATAAACAAGACATGGATTAATTTGAAATCAAGACTTTGTTGTACTCTCTTGTACTTTGTCCTGTTCTTGCGAATATTTGCCCGTTTAAGCGCGGCATAATCATGATAAATTGCGACATATATATTTGGATATTCTATTGATGGGGTTTCATATACGTTCTCATTAAGTCAAATTGTCTTGGTTGAGTGGCAATTTCAGGTTTACACGGGTGTGCTTAGAGGGCCACAATGAAAATCGTTTTGTTTTCACCTGAATGGCATAAATGGATTCAGTTATTTATTATTAAAAATCTCATTATATTATTGAAAATAGAAACAAAATTTTTCAAAAATGAATGATATAACCGACTCTCATTAGCTCCTGTTCGCCATCCTCATATTCAAATATTTGATACCTATGTTTATTTGGGATGGTTGGGAAATGGTTTGACTTACCAATGTTGCAAAAGTAACACAAGTTAAATTGAGCCCTGAGATAATTCTGAGTTAAAAATCATAAAACGCCTTAAAAGAGATGAGTGCGCATTAGCCTAACTTTTAACTCATAAGTCCTTTAGTGGCGTTTACATTTGCATCGGACGTAGACCACATGTAATGGGACAGGAAAAAACAGCAAAACATTTGGTTTTGTGCGTTTGAATGCAAATATATTGGGATTCGGCGATTTCCAGTGCTCCTTATTCTCCGACTTTAAGGCCATGAATAGGAAAACATATTTAAATGATTCATTTCAACCCCAAAACGAGATGTCTCTCATCAGAGCTTGGGCATGATGCCATATTTTTCTCAATACGCTGAGCTCAATCGAGTCCAACAAGTTCAATTTGGGAACATTCGACATAAAGTCCATACACCAAACCAGATCTGAACGCCTGGAATATGGACAGGGATAACTCAGATTCCAGCCAATTCAATGAATCTTCTTCAATTGAGACTCTCCCCAGGTGGTTACAATTGTACTGCATGTTTCAATTTTGGGCTCTATCAAAGCACTCGATCACACATTATGCCCTCTCAAAAGGTAGTAAATAAGAGGGCAAATGACGAATGGGTTGGGGGATTCATTTAAGTCTGTGTAGAGTTATTGTGCGAGCTTTGAGAAGGCATAGGTTTTGATCGAGCTGAAATTTCAAACACCAGATTGTGGTGATCTACTAACGCCAAACACAGCGTGTTCACCCATCTGACAATAATCTAGCCTTCCCGTCCACATTCTAGGCGTTCATGGCCAACCAAACCTCGGCTTTGTAGAGAACACTCCAAACTCGTGTCAAGTTCAAATTTCACGACATTAAGCTTTCATGTATCAAAGACCTTTGTCCATGAAGCTCATTTAGGCTCAATAAACGTTGTTTCATTATTCCTTTGGGTGACAAAACCATTGACGAATCGAGTGAAGGCCGCCGCAAATAGGCTGGAAAAGCTCACGCTCTTTGTACTCGTATATAGCGCAACATTTGTGGCTATGGTTATCTTGCAAAACAATAGTATTTTTTGTTGAAACATGCAATTAGTTTCAACCCTATTTTTCCATCTTTCCATTTAACTCGACGATGTGATACTTACCTCGTCTCGATAGTTGAAGCCCGGGTTCTCCTTGTAGCCCACATTGAACATTAAACCCCCGAGATCATGTCTTCTGGACCAGAGAAACTCATTATTGTGTCGACGTAGGGTCGCGTTCCGGACCGAATAATTGGCAAAAGCCAAGGAAATGGTCTCGGAACCGATCCGATAGATCTCCTGGATTTCATACCCACTCTCCTGGAGGTCTTCGTCGTCGTCTTCGTCGTTGTTGTTGTCGTTGCTCGGCACCATTTGGAAGATACGCGAGTCGAGCTTTAATTGGTCCACGACCGGATTTGGAACCTCGTTTGGCACCAACCACGTGGAGCCATGCAAGGCAGTCGGCTCAAATTTGGCCATAAATCGACTGGCTAAATCATCCAAATGGAGGATGATAATCAAGGTCAGCGCCACGAGGTTCGGATCGGGGAGCAGATGGTTGGAACCATTGGAATTCAACCTCGGGTCCAATTCGTCAAAGTTGCTGGGATCAAGGGTTTGAAACGTCATCTCGGTGGAACGAAATGGGGATTGCTTCAAGAAGTGGGCGCATTCCTCGCAAGAGTTGGGATTGAACACGATCAGCACATTTTCGAACAAGATGTCGCGGTTTTGTGCCAAAAACTCGAATCCGCATTGTAAAATATCCAGGCTTCCGGCCATTTCAAAGCGGGGGGAAAAACAAGGTGGAACAAATGTCACTGCTTCTACGTAAGCGGAAGGCTCGAAGAAGACTAATGTGCCTTACTATGGTCCCAATTGAGTATTTTTGAGAATTGGGCGCAATCAAACTTGACATAATATTGACGGAACGTGGTGGTCCAAAATGGCCGCACGTTACGCTACAGTATGACGAGAAAGGTTTGAGCACATTAGAATACCACTGATGAAATCAATCGATGCAACAGTTGTTTTGTCACGGTAGTCTTTACTGTACATGCTCAGTAAAAAAATTGGAAGGTAAAAATGAGCTATAAATTCTCATGTCATACTGTAGGTTCCGGAGGTTCTAGGCAATACTTCGAGGCTGATATTGCATTTGCGTTGACGTTTGCTAACAAAAGAGATGGAGCAAAAACAATAGGATAGGTAGTTTTATGAGTAAGCAATTATTCTAATGTACGTCTTTTAAACAAAGCTTTCTTTAAAAGACCCAAAATTATCATTCTTTTGCGCCAACTCAAAAATGATTTACAGATAACTTTTTCAATGTTTAACAAAAAAATCAGACAGGTCCTTGGAAATTGGGCTAAAAAAAATTTTAAGCAATAGTGGCAATGATTTCAAAAAAAAAGGAAATATTCCGCAATTTTGCCATAACTTCGTGTTCATGCGGTTAAGTCACTTTTGTCGTTTAGTTAATATGTGAGAAATAAAGCGAAAAGTTTTGTTTGTATAGTCGAGTCGCCTTTCCATAGAAACTAAAAATTCCTTTTATTGTTTCGCCAAAATGATGCTTGACGAACAATGAAGCATTCGCTCGCCATTTCCTTTTGAGAGATTGTTTAGCACGACCCAAGCAATTAAAAACAAATATGATTATAGCACTTAACCTACACTCGCAACCCCGTCTAGCTTCTACTTTTGCACTTTATAAGGCTAGGGTCCCCCAAAAATAAAAACAAAGCGTGGAAAAGGGATTGTTTCAAAAAAATCAATCTTTATTATTCACGAGTCCCATGCGAAGTTTCCATAATCCTCAGTTCATTAATAATGCATTTTGTTCCGGTAATTATAGACCACCGATGTTGACTCTTTTTCTGTTTTCAGTGACAGAGTCGGTGAAGATCCGCATCTTGGATGTGCCTCAAGTGGCTCAAGCTGGACACGATGTTCCACTCACCTGTGATTATGACCTTGAGCGACAGAGATTGTATCAGATCAAGTGGTATAAAGGCACCCATGAGTTCTACAGATACACACCCTTGGATCGAGAGCGAATCAAGTTGTTCTTAGTCGAGAATATGCATGTGGACGTGAGTTTGAAAATATGTCGAACATACACATTGATGAATGGTTAAAATTTGATCTTCCGGGGTTTGTAGGTCCAACGATCTGATGACAGAACGGTGGTTTTGAATAATCTCCATGTTGATATGACGGGGAAATACACATGTGAAGTGTCTACCGAGGGCATTTTCGAGACAGTTCAAGGAAATGCGGGAATGACGGTTGTTGGTAAGAGGCATTAGCTTTTCTAAAACGAGTAATCGAATTGCGTTTTTCCGCTAATAAAAGTGGCCAATTACGTACGCAATTTATTTCTCTCTCAAAGCTTATAGCAAACTTCACGCAGAATGAATAAATAATAATTGATTGTGGAGATACGAATAATAATCAATTATAAATGAATGTATAAATTCTAATTAATTAACAACAAATGAAAAGCTTTATCAAGTAACACAAGAGGGTGAGCTCATTCGTTCTCTGCCCTGCTATGTACTGCACTTATGTACTGAACGGGTATAATTTTTGACCTAGGTGTTTGATGGAGCTACTAAAAAGTAAAATGTATAATTGACAGGACTTGAGGCTAGGCTCATATGTAGAAAACAAATCATTGACTCAAGTTGGAGTCGTTTATTCCCTACCCTTGTGCCCCTATCCAAAATTCATGCTAGAGGGAATAATCGAAATGGCCCTCGAAGGTTGCGTGAGAAATTATTCACAACTTGCGTCATTTTCTTGTTCTGTTTCAATCTAAAGCAGCGTCTTTATTTCAATCTAGCTTTTCCACGTGGTGGTCCTCATATTCAGGGAGTTCCAAACGAAGAAGTCCAAATAGGGGATGAACTCCTAATCAATTGTACTTCGCTCAAATCAAAACCAGCGGCTATCCTTAATTTCTTTATCAACAACAACAAGGTAAGAAAAGAAACACAAGTGCTCAAAGTTCAGTGCTTTTGTATTTCATTTTTGCCCAAGGTGAGTCATCGAAGAGGAATCTCCTTGCGACAGTTTCTCATTGTGAACGAAGAGGACACGCCACAAACAGAGTCTTCCATCTTATCGATGAAATTTCACGTGAGGAAAAATCACGTCCGCCAGGGTCGCATCTTAATTAGGTATGGTTCCATTTTGGTCATTTGCTTGAAAACACACGTAATAGACTAACATGATCACATCTAGGTGTGAAGCCACAATCCTCAATGCCTACAGGGGAGACAAGACCAAAGAGATCTTCGTTCGAACTCATCAAGCGGCCAATCTATCAAACAACAAATACTCCTCAATAGCATCGAAAGTATCCATTGCGGCCACCTTGAGTTGGCTCATTAATCTATTGGTGCTTATTGGATTAACGTAAAGTAAGGGAGGCAGTCATAGATATAGGTTGTATTATATCTATGAACGGGTGCGTCATTGCAACGCGCCTCCAGCATGAATAATGTCATTCCACTCCTCATTTCTTTGATATGTTCAAAGTCCCCCCCCAATAATTGATTATTTGATTCATAAAACCTCTAACCTCCGTTTTCGTTATTGAATTGTCTGAAATAAAATATTGCCTACGAAGGTTTGGCCGTCTTTGTCGCTTGCAAAAGTCCAGAAATACATTGACACCACAGATCAGTTGCTGTTCCACTAATAACGAACGTAAGAGTTTATTCCAAAAATAAGCTGACGATAATGCTTTACGAGAGGTATTTTTGCCACGGGCAATGTTTTTTCCTGGGTTTTAATCTAAGAATTAGCATGGTTGTTGAGTGAATTGNCAGAAACTGTCAGAGAGTCAAATGCACTTGCCGTGGGGCTTCATATCTTAAAATCTACTGTTATTGTTTCTATGTTTATGTTGTGCTTGAGAGGTAGCGTGAACAATGCAATAATCTTCTCCCAAGGTTTGTTTGTTTGTTACAAAGTCAGATGGCAGCTCTTTCTTTCCCTTTGCTGCCATCTGATGATGGGTATCCCAATTGAGGGATATTCCCACTTGGTCGTCTCAACTAGGGACCCTGAATTCAGAGACGCGCGAGGTTTGATAAGTGTCTCCATTTCAACAATGTGATCAATCAGTAGAAAAGTTTGCAAACAGATTTTGAATTGATGCACTGTATAAGAAAGTGTTCTACAGGGTGTGCCACTTAAAATCGGGCAAGTAAAATTGCAAATTGTGAAAAGTTCATCAATCACAGACAAAAATCGATGTAATCAAACGTTTGTAAAATTTCATGATTAAAAAATAGTGTTTAGGTTTCATTCGACATATCTGCCTTTATTCTTCACCACAGTCTTAAAGCGTTGTACGGCTGACAGGCAAATTTTCTGCACCAAATCTTCGGAGATTTCATCCCATGCAGCCTTTAAGGCTGTGATTAAGGCTGTGACATTTGGGTAATTTTTACCCCCCACCTTCTTCTCTAAAATTGCCTAAATGGAAAAATCCATAGGGTTTAAGTCTGGAGAGGAAGGTGGCCAAGTATTCTTGTCCCAAAAATCCATCAAATTGGCCTTGCACCAGTCTTGAGTCTTCTTGGAGGTGTGGGCTGGAGCCCCATCTTGCATAAAAGCATATCCATGCTCCCAATGCTGTTGTTGAATCCAAGGGAGCAACTCCTCTTCCAAAAGATTGATGTAAGCATCTGAGTTGACCTTGGTACCCTCAGGGATGACCACAAGAGGAGTCTTGCGGCCAGTGGCCTCAGAGAGCACTTGCCTGCGAGTGAATTTGAAGCATGTCTTCTTGAGGTCGAATTTTAATACCCTTCTTAGAGTGGTTTTAGGGATCTCATACTCTTTGGACATATCCCCGAGGCTTCTGTGAGGATTCCGGATTAATTTGTTTCTGACCTTGTTAACAAGCTGCCTGGTTCGCACAGGTCGAAATCTGGGTTTGCGAGGCTTGATCTCAACTGTCCCAGTCTTTTTGTATCGAGAAACTGTGTCATGAACAGTGGATTTGGCCTCTAGCAACCTCGAAACTATGTCCCTCTCAGACAATCCTTGATTATGAAGGCAAATGATCTTGCTCCTAATAGCCTTATCTAGAGCCATTTTCGTCCTTTAGCACCTTCCAACACAATTTTTCGAGAAAATGTAAACAAACCAATGACAAATCAAATGGCGTCTTCAATTTAGCGCTAAATTCAAAATCAGATAAGTTATTAACATTTAAAGCTTTGCCCGATTTTAAGTGGCACACCCTGTACAAAACTTCCCATAACGTTTCTCTTAGTTAAAGCTTTATATTGCTCATTAAAAAAGCCGAAAATTTCAAATGCTTATTGATGAGTATTAAGATCTTATCAAGGTGCCATTCGAAACGTAATTATGTGAAAATCTACCCAACAACTGCTTAGATGTGCCACTTTGAGTCACTCATTTTTCAAGGTTCGCCGAACTTTTCGCCAAATGTGACTTACCTGAAATTGTAAGACTTTGAATGAAGCTTATCGTTACTAAACGACCACAAGAGTCCAGAAGTGGAAATTTTAATCCCCCCTGATCCGTTCAACAAAACCTCTTCTCATTATGACATCAAAGTTATCAAAGTTGTTAGAATTCCATTCCACATATGGGGAGATTTTCATGACCAACTCTGTGTTGGTAGTGAGGGCATCATAGTTCAGAGCAGAGACTTTTTGAAATTTTGAAATTTGTTCTCTTTAAATTATTTTTTTTCACAATGCAATAATACGATATAGGCTCACAACTGAACGTCGTTCGTCCCACTTTGGCCCATTGTATCAAAGCATAGTGTAACGCTCAATATAAATTTTATTTAAACCTAACACCATCAAAATATTTACCTCAGAGTCTTCTTCCGGCGTACCAGCAGTACTTCCAAGCAGATTGAATGCATTTGCCGAGTATTGAATGGAGCAATATCCTGCAAAAAACAATTCCCTCATTAATCGACAACCATATGTCCTGCACGCACACTACCAGGGCAATTGTCAGGTTCGTCAAGTTAGTGCAAAATAAACTCCGCTATTTTGCTATTTCACAGAGCTAGTTGTTACTAAACATGCTATCTTGTAATTTGTCCTCGTTACTTTTTTTCACTGAATTGACAGTTAACGCATCGTATTTATCTGTAACTTCTTGAGCCTCTTTGTCATGCCTTCTTGAAAAAGATCGAGAATGTCCAAAGATTTTAGGTAGATTGAAGGTATGAGAGAGCTATATGGGGTGTTACGCTTCAGCTGACTTTTATATTAGTCGCGCCGTGGGAGGCATAAAAAAGAGTGCTGCACTCTCGCACATGTAAGACATGACTTTTAATAGAGATTATAGATTAGTCCTTGTGAAGTGAATTCTACAACGCAAGGTCAAGATTATGCAATAATAACCAAGGAAACCTTCCTTGTCTTTTTCTAATAATAGTGAAGCACCAGGGGAGGACCAAACATTGTTGTCGTTGTTACTTGCAATCTTATGTAATGTTTTCTTTTAAAAGCTTAGAAGATGTTTCTGAAAAAAACCTCGTTTTTCAACAAAACCAAAATGCTTATATTTTTTCATGAATACCTTGCTCTAGCTGGCTCAAAGACAATTTAAACTATTACTATCAAAGAGAAATTAAAAGATAAGGCAGGCTTAACACCACCTCCAAAGAAAATATCTACTTGTAGCCATTGCAAAGGTGATGTGGGAAGCATTGTTAATTAAATATGATTCATTTTTCTGGATAACCTTTTTTTGCTTTTTTATGCTTGTTCAAAACTCAGGAGTTCTTGGCAAATGCAACTTTTGCCTAAAGATATGGCACCATACGTCGAAGTAACAAATACCATGACATTATAGGAAACTGGATTATGATTTAGAATATTAATAGTACATGGCACCTTCATCATTCCGAAAAAAACTCTCACTTTGCCAGTAATCCTATGTGAAAAAGAAGCAGTTGGTAATTTACAATGCAACGCCTGCTTTAACTAGCGGCCAAATACCCGCAAGCTTGTTTTAAAATTTCTTCATTAGGGCCTATTAAATTTCAATTCTTTAATAACACGAGGTTTACTTTCGACAGTTTTTGAGAAAAAAAACTGCGTACTCTTTATCAAATCAAATTTGACATTTGTTTATTTTTTTCTTCTATTTACAAACGGCTTAAAATGCTCACGATAGAAGTATTTAAAAACAAAACAAACAAGAATATTACCCTTAATGAATAAATACGGTGAGCAACAATTGTGTTAGAAATACTTTCGCCGAGAATTACTTGCTTGCTTTGATAGTGACCTATTGTGGAAGAAGTGATCTACAGAGAGCCACGATTACTCGTCAAATAATATGAATTAGGTACAGAAAATGGCATATGGCGTAAATAAAAGTTCAATATCAATCAATTTCGAAACTGAACTGGATTGTTTCTTTCTTTCTAGAAGTAGTTGTTCTTGAGAAAAAGGATCAGATAGCATTACCTTCCTTAAACACATAGACCAAAGCCAATCTCGTTGTGCCTCCCAGAGCTAGCGTTTGTTATTGTTAACATTTTGAGGGGGGGGGGGCGAGAGTAACATGCCCTTTACTCCATTTCATTCTCCCCTACCTCTTATTGTTGCGGACAAACAAACAACAGACGTAGCAACACAAGAATACACTTTAAGATGCCTGACTTTAAAAAGATTGTTTTTGTTTAACAAGTTATTGCTGATCTGTTAAAACACCATAAATACATCACCAACCCTACATTTCAACTCCTGCAAACACTTTTGACATCCAAATAGGGAAAAACAGAAAGCTGTGTATTGTATACTTGTTACATACTACCAGTGACTTTTCATCATCTTTTACCATTAAATTGTGCTAAAAAGCTAAAAGAAAGTTTGGCAACTGATGATTTTAAAGCCTCATGGACTCATTATTAGAGCTATGAGGTGTTGGCAGGGTGAGCTATTTTGAGAATTAGCGTGACTTTTGGACACCAAGTGGACAAAAGTGTCCAAAAGTGGACAAAAGTACGTACAATTGTCCAAAAGGGGGTTGATGAGCAAACACTTTTGAACCCTAAATCATGTTATTTCTTTACCTAATCTACATGTTAACAAGCAAGTAGAATCAGTAATCAATAAAATCTAAGCTTTCTTAAAATACATAAATATGAAGTAACAACTAGCCTTTTCACTAACGTTTTTAATTTCCAAGATATACACTAATCTCAATTCATTATCTTGATAAAATACAGCTTTATAAAGTCAAAACAAATATCATTAATATATTTTGAAGGTCAAAAAGTAAAAGCCACACTTTAATCGATCATTTGGTGGCTGGGTAATTTTAACTTAAATTAAGTCTTAAATAAAAAAAACTTAGCAGCTGTTTATTTAATATCCAGTAATGCTTTTTTCATTTATAATACATAATATATTTGTAAGGAGTATCATACATCTTAAAACTAAGAAAACTCTAGGAGAACTCTTTAAAAAACAAAGTGATTCTTTTCATTTCCTCACAGCAAACGCATCTTGAAAAGTTAAAAAAACATGCCTAACAATGTATCAAGAAACTTGCTTATGGAAAAAACCATCAATATAGGAAAATATGTCATTATTAAATTTAAGCAATAGGTAAGATGGTTAATTTTTAGTATTTACACTTTTTAAGAAGAAATCCCTAATATTTGGTGATTTTAAACAAAAAATATTGTTGCAAAAAAGTTAATAATGTTGAATTAAAGAAGTTATATAACCTTCTTAATATTAAGATAGTTAATAATATTAATCCTCCCTTGGATCAAATTCAATTATCCTAAGGTTAGCCACAACTACTGGATTCAAATTTCTCTGATTTTATTTTCCTTGTTTGCAACTCGTTTTGAACAATTGCTTTCAAAACTTCGAAATTTTAGCTTGTCTTCCAGTTTTCGATGAAAGGGTTATTAATGGAATTGATTAACAGCTTTGCTTCGATTCAGGGCTTCTAGTCCAAAAAAGCCGCATTAAATGAGGATATTTTTACTAGGAAGCCTTGCAAAGATAAGATCTTAGTATATTTGTCGTATACCAGTGACTTTTCATCATCTTTTCCCATTAAATTGAGCTAAAAAGCTAAAGGAAAGTTGAGCAGCAGTGATGATTTTAAAGCCAGTCACCAAAAACCTGAGAAACTGTGCTTTCCTAAAACTATTTTGTCGCAAATGATGAACGCAAAAGTGTTGGCGTGAAATCAAATATATGGTATACAACGATTTGCCTAATTTTTATTTACCTATCATAATTGCTCCAAAACTTACCCGTAAAAGATTTGAAAGGTCTCCCACTAGAGTGAGACAGTGGCTTATTCATTGTGTTATACGTAGTACATGGGCAAATGCATTGTTAATTTAATAAATTTAGATTTGCATCTTAGAGTTTTGCATCTTAGAGCATATTCTCTCCTTTTTACGTTTGTTTGTCCGCAGCTGGACGTACTTTTGAGAGAGGTTGGAAAGGTGGGGATTGTAAAGTATTCGAAGAAGGTTCGAAGGATGTCTGATGCTTGACATTTTCAAAAGCATCCTTAAGCGTTGTCCCAGCCCAGGTTTTAGGGTCAATTGTAAAGGGTCAAAACGGTAAATCTGGACTACACTGCTTCATCAAAATCAATGCGAAGGATTGGGTTTAGGTGGTTCTATTTTCTTTTCGTAGTTGGCGGTTTTTTCGAAGCCCCGTTCAAATCAAGCATAAGCAAAATTGGACAACGAACACCCGTGGAGGACATCCAAAGGAAGGCCATAGTGGAATTGGCACGAGTGGATAATTGACCGGTGGCTATCAAGAATATCCTTGGGTACGCAAAGACGACAATCTACAAAGTGTACAACGCCTGCAATGACTCAGGCAAGGATAGCCGGAAAGCCCCTGCCCCTCGTAGTAGTCACATGACTCCCACTCTCACCCTCTTAGCAGGCTTGAAAAAGTCCATTATGAACAATCTAAGGACGCCAATGTCTTTCCTTGAGATAGATCACTGAAATCACAGTGGTCTAAGGTCCTTGCAAAGAATCGTGCCGTGGCATCCATGACTATATCCAATGTCGGGCTCAAAAGTTATGCCATGAGAGTCCGCCAACTGCTCATTTAAGCCATGAAGACCAAGAGAGTTGACCACGGTAGGAGGTTGTTGGTTTCGTTAAAATCAGAGTATAGCTTTGTGCTTTTCTTCTCGGACGAGAAAATGTTCAATGTCTTTAAGTCCTGCAACTCAAGGAGTGATCGTTGCATTGCTAAAACTACCTATGATGTTCCTTCCGAGGTAAAGACAAAGGACACGGCCTCCGTCACGACCATAAAGTTGTCCATCATTAAGGAAATCGCCATGTTAGATCCCGCAAAGGTCACCAACGCCTGTAGAAGGTTCTGCACTCGTCTTCAGGCCATCTTGTTAGGACATGACGGTCACATTGATTGCAAAAGTTGTCTCAGTATTGCATCTGATCTAGTAGTTAGTTATTCGAAAATTCGAAAAAGGGCTTATTTACCTCTCGTTTCTTCAGTTTTGCCTTTTTCGAGAGAAACTTTAAGTCCAATACTGACCTCTTTCTTGTCGCATGCAAGTCAGATAGTTCTGATTATCATTGACCACCATGCCTTGGAAATTGTAACTTTGAAAGGATCCGCTAACCCCCGTCAGGTATTGCACACAATTGGCCGGAGCCCTGGATATAAACAAGAGATGAAAGACATTAACTCGAAAATCTAAAATCTAAAATCTAGATCTCCAACAATAGATGTTATACTTATTCAATGACGAGCACTGATAGTAGGTGACCTTGATTTGATAAGTTGCTGCCGAGCTTGCTATAGTGAAGCTGATTTTGGCAGCATCGCCACTAGTTCCAGTTTCCACAAACACTGAAAAAGAAATATGAGTTTGACTTTGATCCATGGCACAGTATACAACTCATTGCTGTCATTTCGTACTATGCTGGCCAGACAAGGTTCCGCAAACCACGGGAGGGCTCACTCCAATGGGACTCGTCGCAGTGAACGTATCGCCCGAAATTGAACAGTCGCCTGAAATTACAATCCAAAGAGCACTTACTTCAGAATAATTTATTGGTAGGAAAGCCATCAAAATTGTGAACTGTCCTTTCGAATTAGGGCAAAACAATGCTCAGAACTCACCGAATTGCATAGCAGCTGCTCCTTGTCCAGGAGGAGAACTCGTCTGGAAATTGTCGAAGTCTAGTCTGGAAAAATATGGATTTTATCATCTATTTGCATTATTTAATGTGACAAGAGCTGCTGCGATGCCAAGTAATGTCAATCAGGAAAATGATGATTGATTTCAAAGTAACAGGTGCATGGAGCAGCTGTTTTGAGCTCCATCAGTGGGCCGCAATCAAAACATGTTGAAATATGGTGGAACTATTTCAAAGAAACCAACACTTTGTGGCATTGCACTTCATTGTGGAATAGCTCGAATCAGGCATAACTTTTGTCTCGCAATATAAAAATCAACCGGGTGTATGTAGTTGTGTTTAGCATGGAATCCATAGTTCAGCCAACGGCGGTCGGCAGAGTATCGATTCAAATCAAGTCATATCTTGTTTGAACGCTTGGCTCTCCTCCGATCCTATATTCTCTTGTTGGAATTGGACGGGCATCCATCTTACAACCACACAAAGTTGTCTTCGGGTTAGACTCCAGTCATCCACGGGCATTCTGATTGTCATCTCGTGCCTGATCTCTCACCAAGTTTTATTGGGTCCCTCCTTCATCCTAGTCTATATGTTCAACAAGAAACCCACCGCCCTGAGTGGCCTTAATGTGGACGTTGATGATGGCGACGTTCGCACTATTTGGCAATTGGGTGTGGACCAGATCGATGATCCTTTATCCTTTAGGCTCCTTCCTGCATGGTAGATGCAACAAACTGTGATTGCAGCGCAGATGTTGTTGTCGGTCAAGGCTTGCTGTATTATGTTTCTAGAATGGAATCGCATTTACAGACCCGGTGCCGGTGTTAGTGTGGGGATCATATTAATTGAGGCGACAATTGCTCCAAAGGTGATTGGCCAACTTCTGTTTGATCAACCTCTCCACGATTTCCCCCCTCAAGTAAAGTTAAGGACATAAGCCGTTACTTTCCGAGTTGTCATGTATCCAATTCTTTTCTTTTGACAATGGAATAAAGTTTTTCGTCTTCATCTTCCGGAATACATCCCTCCATTTGTTGACGATCAAGGATAATGGTGCTGCTTCTAATTCTCCACCAAGTGCCTTTAGAATCCTGATGTTGAGTTTTTCCAGACTTCCAGTGTGGCTCACGTAACCTCTCACACTGCAAGCTGTCAACTCGATCCCAGCTGCCACAGCCAGATTGGTGATTAACGTTTACAGACCAGGAGGGGCTTTTCTTTTCCTTTCACTCTCCTTGGAATGTACGTAGTCAATAGCATCGCACAACAGACACTGCAATGAAAAACAATTCTGGTAACCGACAAGTCAACAGTATTTTGATATTCACCAACTAGTTTTTGCAATGTTTCTTTTGTTCAAATAGTCAATTGTTAGGGCCTAGTGAGGAGTGCAGAAATGTAGTTAATTTGACTGCGTGCCAAAAAGGGGTTCATTTAATATTTATAAATTTTGCAGCATTTTATAGAAATAATGCTCCATCTCGAAAATTATTTTGCGCTCCTGAGGATTGTTAGAATCTTGTCGTGGATCTACACGAGATTTATTGTGACATACATTTTCACAAACAACTTGAAAATGTTAGGCATCTAAAAGTGATTAAATCTTCTAAAAGCTTCTGCAATATGTCGTATTTTGAGGCTAAAATATCTTTAATTTTCGCCGAAATCAAGTCTTGATAACAACGATCAAATCCATATCTTAATATCTTACCTGAGAGAATGGCGTAGTTCAAGACTGGAGATGAGGACGTTTCCAGATCTTGTTCTCTTCAAATGTGTTAGTTTCGGCGCATCTTCAATACTCGTCACTACGTACATCATAACATCATAATGGTTTCCAAAGTCAGAATATCTTCAGCGTCGATCAAGGGTCGTGCCACAAATAACTCAGTCCCGTGAGTTCCACTGGCAACATTTCAATTTCTTGGTCATTGCTATCGTTGTCTTTGGTGCCATCCTTGAAGATGACATCCATAGACAAAAGTGCTAAGATGTTCCAAAGTTCTTGTAGAGTGGCAGAGGATTTGACGAGCGACGGTTTAAATGTTAAATCGGGTAGTTTAAAAAGCATCAAACATTCAAATTTCATTCACCTGTGATGATCACTGAATGAATATGCAGAAGTTTTCAGGGTGCTTGTCTTTCACTTACCGGACTTGACATAAATCTGGAACGAAAAATTGGATTGTTTGCTGGAATGCTTGTTTTGAAATTGATGGACAGATTTAACTTACCATCACAGATTCGGTTGATTGTGTACTCGCACATTCCTGGAGTGGCTGCTGATGGAAAATTTGGGTTCTAAAAAGAAGATGACAAGGTATGAATAAATGTAAAGTTAATCTAACAGTCGAGGGATAAGTCTGTTTTGATCATTGACTTAAATCAATCTGAAATAGACGTTGCCAAGGCAAAAATTATTTAAAGAGTTGTTTGCGACAAGAGATCTGTGACAAAGGGCCAATCTATTAGATTTGAAAGGAGTATCTCAGGTCAAAAGAATTGGTTTGATTAAGAATAAAGCTTACCGAAACATAGGTGCAGTTCTAAAATGAAAACAAAAAGTATCAACGATGAAACACATAAAACGCATTATACAACTCGAATGGATCACCTCTTTTATAGTTGACCCACAAGTACTGGCGGTAAATCCACAACATACTCCGAAACCTTCAACAGATGACGCAGCTGGCCTTAATATTTCAGAAAATCGACAACTAGCTTTGAATCCAAAGAGTCCTTAATATAAAAAAACAAACAAAATCCAGTACCTACTTAGAAATAAAAATAAATCAGACGAAAATTTGAACACTCAATCATCTTGAACCGAGTAAAAAGACAACTGATTACGTAGGTACCAAAAAGATTCGGAGGGATAATGCCATCAGACAATGAATCTTCAAATCTGTACCTTGATGGTGCTGGCCTGCATTTAGTTGCGACTGGCTTAACCAAAAACGAAATTTCACCAAAACCTTTTGCCAATTCGTACGTTAAGGAAAGCTCCGGTACCAGCAAACAAACATGACTGCCAATGACTGATTCAAATTTCAACCAAGTTTCAACCTTCAAGATGACCTACCACCATTGCCCAGAAAAAGATGGGCCAATGGGCGAATTATGCATCACAGGCACTGGTGCAAGAAAACGAACCTACCTGACAAGCTACCTACAACGAGTAGGGCCGGCCAAAATTTGCAGATAAATATGGTCTTTATTCACAGCAAATTTGCATGAAAAATCAACCGAATTTGCACAAAAATTTGAAAACAAACTTTCCAAAACATAGGCACCAACAAGTTCTGGTGGATGTAAGGGATATTTTTGTCCTCCCCATCAAGCTACACGTATATGAAAAGAAAAATTGTATCATAATATTTCCAGCAGTGGGATTTGAACCTGCACCATCCCTAAGGAGCAAGTTCTTGCATAGTTCACACTGCCTCCTAAACTGATCAGCATCATGAACATCCTCAATATTTCGTGAAAATGATAAATCTCATTTGATTACCCGATAAACAATAATGTCAGAGAGTATCAATATGCATTGCAGAACAATTTTGTTATATGATTAAGTTTTTCAAATTTCTTTAAAGCAATAGGTGGTCAACTCTTCCCAAATTTGCCATCCACCTCATGACCATTCACCCCATAAATCATGAAAACATCTCAAGATGTGTCTGAGTTTTAAATGAGAAGTTCACTACACAAACAATACTGAGTTCCAACATGTGAAATGATAGAGTGTCTTCAAAATTGCAAATATAAAAGAGCCATTTAAGATGAATGGAACGCAATGAGCATGTGGTTTTAATATGTAGGCAATTTATTGCATACCTACCTATACTTTATTGCAAAAAGATTGAAAAAAATCAGGAAGTTAAATTTACTTTTTTTCCGAAAATTGACTAGAAATCTTGAAAATTTTTATGAATTTTTACAAATAATGGTATTTTTTGCTGAAATTGCATTTTGAATTGCAGAAAAATGTCAAATATTGCAATCAAAATAGCATAAGTCTCAGATGCAATTAATTTGCAGAAAATTTCGGATGTGCAATGTTTTTGCAGAATTTGCAAAATTTACAGGATGCAAGTTTTGGCCGGGGCCTATTGTTGAGTCTCCTGATGAGTGGCCTGAGGAGATCTCATGAGTCAAAGACATCCTTGACAGCTAGGTTGGTTAATTATATTTACATAGTACTATTGAATTACCTGCAGCACAATTTCCACTGGCAGCTCCACTACGGTCAGTACATTGTTGAGTGGTCATACAAATGCCTCGTTTGGACGTGTCAGAGGCTTGAACGCATGGTCCTTGTTTGAACTGGACAATATTAAACAAGGAGAGCAACTCTGAAATTCAGAAAATGTGTGAGTTGAAAGAACGAACAAGCGTGGAAGATAAAGGCAAAAATACTTGGTTCGCGTTTGGCTGATTGGGTATCTTTTGCCCAAGCTACAATGAAGCCAATGATCAAGAGAGATAACTTTAAAACACTTGACGAATCCATGTCCTCTCTGGTCGTGAACCTGAGCACAAATGATCTGTATACTCAATCTAATATTGCTCATTCAAGCTTCGGTGGATTGATTCATGGTGATGATTGAGTAATTAGTTTTAAACAAGAGTCGGCGGTTTTTGAATGCCTTATGCACAAAACAATCATCGGATTTTAGACCGAAACGTTGGCACGCCATCAATTTATTTCGGATATACTTCAATGGTTCATTGAACCGAAAAATGAAGTGATATTCAGGGTAAGACGACAAGCACGTATGTTGATACAAAAGTGGCAGGTGTGACAAATAAGCATTTACATTAATTAGACTCTCTCCATTTTTGTTGATTGCTTTCCTCAAACACGTTATGGTCGACAGAATTAAATGAATTGAAATGATTAATTTGACGATGGCACGGAAGGCAAAGAAAAATACGTTCCAAAAATGTCATGAACATGGCTACGAAATGTTCAGTGAAATAAAATGTTATAGTTCTTTCTATTTATGATTGTACACGTTCAACTCATAACCATGACACTGATTTTTGCTGACAAATTCAATAAATACTTGTACATCTCAAGTAGAACTTACCTTGACCCTAAAAATTTGAGCTACTCTAATACAATGAAACAATATTAAATTTACCCATTTGAAAATGCTATTTTTAATTCCTTTGACGGAAATAAAGGAACGAAGTTCCTAGTGTAACATACAAATTGGCTTAAAGATAAGGTACTCATTGCAATTTTTATACATAAAGTTAGCATTTTGAGGTTCCAAAAAATAACACTGCCCTTCACTATCAAATTCATTTCCCTTAAATTTTCGAAGAGGCAAAGTAAGTTTGATCATGGCATTAGTCGTTCTTCACTAATGGGAAAGGATTGCACTTCATAATTCATAATCATTGGAAAATCATTACTCGCCAAAGAAATGTGATGGCGTTAGTTCGTTAGTTAGTTTTCGTCAAATTTGAAAGACCAATATTTCAGGATTTTGCTATGCAGCTCATGAAGATGCACATCACGACCATAATTTCATTTAAATTGGTTTTAGCCAAGTACTTGGTGCTTCTAAGTCAAGTCGAACTCAATATTATTACGATCGAACAAAAAAGATCAAAACTGGGCCAGTTGCTAAAGATGAAGATTATTGAATGGAAGACCAACTTGTTTGGAACGAAAAGAAATTATGATCTAATAATTCATCTTGAAATTTGCTATACCCATCTTGGACAACTAACTTGGCGCAATGGAAAGCCATTCAAAAGCTTGATTTGGGTTTTGTCCCAAGGGTCTTGGACAATCGCAATGTGAATATCAGTCCTATGCACTGAAATTGGTTAAGATAATTGGTTGTCGTCAAGTATATTCCGTAAGACATGAGACTGTAGAATTGTGCTCATCATGAGGCAATTAGTTGATATACTTTTGGACCCCAATTGTCTGATTAGAGCAACCCATAAAATAATGCTACGCAGTATCCTTGATGTCACATCTCTAGGAAGAAAAAATCATGGAACAAACAATGGCATTTTACTTGATTTTTATTTACATATATTGTTTGTTTTGTTTGTTCCAAGGTCAGATGTCAGCTCTCTCGCTCGGCCTGCCATCTTATTTTGGGATTCCCAATTGAGGGATATTCCCGCTTCGTTATTTATATATGTTACTGGACCGACCAACGAATTAGAGCTCGCTGATCTGGCTAACCCTTGACTATAAGATTGATCGGGAATTTTAGTCAAAAACTTGTCCAAGTCTGACTTAAATCCTGCTACTGGATCAACGCCTACATACGACCTACGCATATTTGAAGGGAGCAAATTGAACAATGAAGGAGCCCGAGAAAGAAGAGAGGTGGACTTCATTGTTTTGATTAGCACGGATTCTCGAGCCTCTACGGTCACATTAAGTATCTACGGTCACTAGAATTGACCCTGAATCCTGGGTGGGGACAAAGCTCATGGATGCTTTTGAAGACGTACAGTATCAGATACCTTTCGTACCTTCTCTGAACACTGTACAGTCACAACTTTTCTAGTCTCTCCCAATATGAGAGCTCTCTCATTTCTGAGATGTTCCTAGTAAAACATCTTTGGACTTGATCGGCCTTTTGCAAACCTGCTGAACTCATTGGAGCCCAAATGGGTGAAACATATTCAAGATGTGGTTGAACAATCGACTTGTACAGAGTTAGCATCGTGATGCTATCTCTGGACTTAAACGTGCGATATATGCAACCACACATTTGAAAAGCTTTACCCGTCCTTCAACTGGATATGCTCATCGAACTTTTCATTATATCGGAGGACCACACCTAAATCTTTCATAGATGAGACTTGCTCAATATCTTTACCTCCATTATCTACGAGTGGAGTATTCAAAGGAGTTGACTCAGTTGTTGAATAAAAACTCTCAAATTCCAACCGCCAAGCCGCTTGTGCTCGTATTTATAAGACACTAGGGTAAATCTATTGTTGGAAGAGTTCTTCAAATGGCTTTATCATTCCATTGAATCCCACAATTTCCAAAAATTCAAAGCGTGCATAATTATCATGAATTTTACACCGGGAGCGAAGCACAATTACCCAGCCGCTTGGATCATTTCAAAATTAATGATTGAAGTCTTTCGAGTGAGTGATGACCAATCGTCACACAATCTGACCAAATCATTCTCCATACGTCGTCAAGAAATTCCTCATGCATATTAAAAATCCAATTAAAGCGTGTTTTCCTCAAAAACCGAGACGTCTGTAATTTCATGGCTCGCTTACGGCAATACTATAAAGTGAATAACTAGGATCCAGATTTCAAGGTAATTTTTCATTATTGGAGGAAGAATCGTTGGGGGGTAGAAATAGTACCTACGCTTCATACCAAAACGATTTCTTAACCGATTTGTCAGAGTCGAAAAATGTTAGGAATATATACATTCCGTCTATTTATTGGAAATATGGATGACGTCTTGAGCCAAAGCAAAATCGGTTGAGTTATTGATTTATTTAGGATCATGTGTTTACATTTCGCTGAAGTTTCTGGATTTTTCCGATGTTTTCTCTTAAAATGTACGATCTGAAATCGGCAAATTCCAAGATTATCATTTGTAAGGTTAAATAAGGTTTATCTAATATTCAGGAACCAAGTTATGGTTATTTGGAAGATGAATGAAAAGGAAGTGGTTAGGTTTGTGAATGTTGGCTAATAGTAATGACCAAACCAGGAGTTGAGGGAGTTGAGAGTTTAGCTGGTTCTGCCTGACTCAGATATACTGTTCCATACATGAATAGACCGAATTGTAAAAAAAATCCTCCGAACGTCCAATCTTGAATTGGGTATTGTCAGGTAGGCTTGGGTTTGGCTTCGAGTAGGTGTGTAAAGTTGAACACTTGGATGGCATCCCCCCCGTTCTCTTCTTTTCTTCAAGGAATTGGGCTTTATTCGTATGATCCTGAGAGCCCAATGGTCAGTTTGACAGCCCTATGCTGGACTTTTTCCAGCGCCATTATGTCCTTTTGAAGTCAAGGGCTCCAGAAATGCACAGTGTAGTTTTAGATGATGTATATTCTAATAAAAAAGGTCGTTACACGTGCGGATGATAGATCTCGTCGTGGGTACTTCCGAGCAATCTCTCATGCCCGACCACTCACGCCCGTTCGTCGTTCAGGGTGGCCACAACAGCGAATTCTAAATGTGGCCTTACAAACGTTTTGTAAATGTCAACGAAGACCCCCGAGTTTTCACTGAGAAGGTTCGTTTCACTTGGCAGAGGATTGAATTAGTCTTTCTTGATATGATGCCATTATGACAAGATGGTTTCAGATTATCAGTGACGGTGATGCAGAGATCTCTATGCATCGAGACACTTTCAATTTTAGTCCTTATGCTAGGGAAAAAATTGAAACATTAATGATCGATCCCAACGTATATTTAAGGGAAAACATATGGATATCTGGGTATCTGTGTTTTAAATTTTAAAAGATTTGAGAAGCCAAATGGTTGACTGCCCTAATTGAGTGTTAAAACTTCCTCATTCTCTGAAAGTAATTGCCGTTTCACTTGGTGCTCTCCCGCTTTATGTCAACCAGATTGATCCCTGATCAGTCATGGAAGAATGCTTCAACACAATCCAGCTCAGTTACTTTTGTAACACGTAGACAATCAAAGATGAAGTAAACAGGGTTATGAAAAGAAGATTCAAGAAAAAAAATTTTTGGCCACCACACAAAATGCTTCCAATGAGGGAGCCTCCGAGGCAACAAGAGCCAGAGTGCACAAGATAAAGCAAAAGTTACAATAACATGAACAATGAATATTATTTGGCCCAATTCGATCCCGGGCAAGCCTAGTCCAATTAATTTTCTCGTGTATTTTTTTCCCTTTCAGCAATAGCTTTTTTTAACCCTTGAAACCTAAATAAGCTACATATTTTTCAACCGTATATCTGTCCTAAACTTGGCCAAAAATTTGCTGGCTCCCAATTGATTGTGATCAATTCAGCACCGGAGGTTTTTTGATCCCTTTAGTTCCGTCCCATTTTTCTAGATTTCCAGCCCCAATCTCAATCAACCCCACCCATCAATGATGGATATACTAGACATCGAGCATCATTTGAACAGTATCTGTATAGAGTAACATTCTAGCAAGGCAATAGAAGCGGGATTACAAGCAACAAAATCACAGTAACTCTTGACTTAATCTAAAACCTGAAAATGGTACGATGTTATAACGAAAAAAACAACAACGAAAATTACCCTTCATTTGTTCCTTTATGAACCTGTACAGCACAGCAGCAATTACTTTTTCCAGTTTTTTTGCAATTTGCAACTAATTTGTCAAATGCCGAAACATAGCAATGAGCCAGACCAAGTCAGACTAACGAAATAACAATAAAATGAGAATTGTGTCTAAATGCATTAAGCATAGTAATGATTCGAGCAAAAAATTATCCTTGTTTTAGAGGCATTAAAGGTGTTCGTTTCTTTCGACAATCTTATATTTTCAAGGCTTCCTAGTTAAAATCTCCTCATTTAATACGACTTTTTTGGACTAGAAGCCCTGAACCGAAGCAGAGCTGTTAATCAATACCATTAATAATCATTCCACTGAAGGATGGAACATTATTAGCTAGAATTTCGAAGTTTAGAAAGCAATTGCTCAAAAAGAGTTACAAACAACGAAAAAGACTCCATAGGAAATTTGAATCCAGGAGTTGTGGCTAGCCTTAAAAAAAGTTGGATTTGATTCAAGGGAGGACTAAGTTGAAAAAGGAGACTAGAGAGAGACAGGTCGAATCCGAAAGCATTTTTCTCTTATGCAAACTACTCTCAGAAACAGATGCAACACCAACAGCTCAAAGCTCTACACTGTGGTACCCACAATACTGATAAAGTTTTTGTGCAAATGCCAGGACTTCTAATAACAATATTCGTTGTTATTGAAACAACAGGAACAACTTTTGTAATTAACCATCTTGGATTTTTAGCTCAGATTAGAATATTAATCCACCTAAAACCTACAAAGAGATTAAAAATTTGAAAACGTAAATCATTAGATGCTGGGAGTAACCTTAGTTGTGTTTCCAGCAACAGTGTTGTCCAAATCAATTGAGCAAACGATGAAATATCACGCTTTCAAAGATTGCATTTGCATCAAATTTGACTACAAATTGCTCCGGTTATATTTTACATCCAATAGACAAAAAAGATTAAACCAGCTTTTTCTATGCCTGAAATAATGATGAAAATATCTAGTAAAAATATATATTTAGAAAAACCCGAAAATAGTTTGCAATATAACTTAAGACTCACTTAACGTCAATATTTCACATTTTTGATGCCATGCTTGACAATAGCAACTTTAATCAAGCCTAATTTTGAATTTTGACAAAACTTTATCAACGTGGAATAAAAACATCGTTAGTACGTAGAAATTAATTACTGCAAAAAGTGACAAACTTAAAAGTTAAACTGTCACAAGTAACTTTCAAATACTTTAGAAACATGATAGGATAGAGTAGTTTTTGGCACTTCAGTAAAATGAAAGGCAATTTTACATCTTTTGAAAGTTTTAAGCGACTTTTTTTGCTACATTTAGCTTTTAAAGAAATCTTAAAGAAAATGGAAAAAATATCACATCTTGTCGTGTCGTTGAAAAAGACAATAATTTGCCTTGGAAATAACTGGAAACAGAATTAGGCCATTGTTTGATCTTTTAAGATGTACGACGCAACTTTCAAGTTGTAAAAACTAAGCACCTGCCAAATAAAAGTTTATGAAATTTTACGTGAATGCCCAACTAAGAGTACATTTAAAAGTGATTAGCTACGTTTCTGACAATGATGCATTTTAATGTGCTTTAAATGATTTTGAACGCACTTATCTGAGCTACTTTCAAACATGTATATTTCACAAAAGTTGTTCTTTTTGTCTCTTTGACAAAGAAAAACATGTCTAGATTCTTGGCATTTGAGCAAACGCTTAACCAGAAAATGTAACCACCGTGTCTATTCATGAGTCTATTGAGGTTGGCGATGTTAGTCAAATTAAGTAATTTGATGATGTTGCAGTTACAGATCAAGATGCTTTAGAGGCCATCAGGTACTCAAATTCTCCCCTTTAAAAACCGGGACAACATGAGTCAATTTCAGAGAAAATGGGAACTTGCCCTGATCCATGATGCAACCACTCTTGTTTGTTCTTGCTTTGTTTGTTACGAAGTCAGATGGAAGCTCTCTCGCTCGGCCTGCCATCTCACGATGGGTGTCCCAATTGAGAGATAATCCCGCTTCGTTATCACAGCCAACACTAATAATTACCTCACCCTCGGGAATAACCGCAGGTTCGTCCATTTAAGTTGTTAAAGAAGCAACTCATATTGTAATTTAAATACCGCAAAAAAGTTTGAACTCAGCTTTCCTGGGACCGATCAAAGATTCATTTATTGAAAAGTGGATGCTTTACCAATGCGGTACCACAGCAAGCTTAAGATGCAATGCACCAAGTACAAGAAAACAGGAGCATGAACCCGTGAGCATCTCATCAGAAACTGAGATTTCACACCATCAGGAGTGGGGAGATAAATAGTTAGACCATTTTTTAGCTCAAAATGATGCAAACTCAGCCTAAATGTATACCTGCGTCTAAAATATGTTAATTTATTGTAATTTGAGTATTCAACTAAAGATCCTGATAATTTATATCTAGTACAATTTGAAGGTGTTGTGTAATTAGAGGTTGTAAGCCGATTAATATTGTAATTTGTGATAAGAGTAAAAAAACCACAAAACCTTTGTTTTGGTTTTTGATTGCCTAGAATTGATTAGAAGTCTTGAAACAATATAATGATAGCAAACATTTAGTCACTGCAATAGGTACCATCATATTTAGCCATTGTTTTGGGTCTTCGTTTGCCTATGTTAACAATGTGCAGAATTGGTCGTGCCTGGCTGAACGAGGCTTATTTGGCATGATATAATGGCGCCACTTTGTAATCCAGCACTTTGACCCGGGCATAAGGCAATGTTTTAGCGATAGACGAGGCATCGCTTGTGAAATACGCCATAAGCACAGCCCGCTATTGAAAAGCAAAAAGTCATCCTTTGTTTTCAATCGAGCTCCAACTTTGTGTAACTTGTTGCCGTTCTTTCTTTGATGATTCTATACGTCAGATGACTCGATTTTAAGGTTCAAACGAGATTTGGATCGTTCTTTGTTCACAATCCCGAACCAACCTTTCGTCCAAGCGCGGCAAACACCAACGCTTTGCATGACCAGATATTTCATAAAAGATGGCATTACATGACTTGCATGACTTCTCTTGTATCAGTTACAAACCCGAGAATTAGCAAAGAAAAAATGGTTATAGTTCCCGTTCCTTTGGCCAAAGCGAGTTATTCATTATTCAGCCACTCTTGTTAGAAAATTGACTGAGATGCGTTACTTGTTATCAAAATTCCTTATAAATATTGTAGGTATAAGGATCTCTGCTTTAGGGTGGTCGAAAATCCGTGTAAACATGATTTCTCAGTATTTTCATTCGGTAATTGTGCATAAACGTATTTGAAACGAAAATTGAGGAGCTAGCACGAATTTTTCAGCCTAATGGAGTTCCAGTTAGTGCATGCAATGTCTTAATTACATACCTACACCTGCTTAATTACCCTGCTGAGCAAACACATTGTGTATATCATTAGCAACACACAATAATGATATCCGTCAAAACCAGATTGATTAAGTCCATCATGATTCACTAAGCATGACCAAGTGGAGCTTCTTGCTCAAGAAGCGAAAAATCATTTGCCAGTTTCTCAAAAATCTTTCCACGATGAAGTGCTACCAGTTACTGATTTGTCTAAGTGTTTGGACACTTTGTTCTTCGGACAACTCTACCAACAACAGAGAGGGCAAACGTAGATATATTCCTGATCTTAAATTTGACCTTACGTTTTGGATTCTGATATCGCTTCTTTTTTTTTAGTGTTTTCATTATTTCAAATCATCCAATTTCCGGTAAGTCAAAACTGGTTTGAATAATGCTCACTTACGTGCTCTCGAAAAGTGACTTTTATTGATTATTTTTAGAATGATCCTTGTGTATCCACATCACGAAATGGGACATGCTACACAAGTAAACATTACTCTCATACCAATCTGTTTGATACGATCGGTAGTTTATGTTAGTTGATTGCTTTTTCCTATAGGTGATGAATGTGTAAGCAAAGGAGGATCCAGCTCTGGAACCTGTGCCCAAGGCTTTGGCGTGTGTTGTACTTGTAAGTGTTGCTTTCAATCATTTGCTTCAAACCGGATTCAATCTTGGTTTTCCATCCTAGTGTAAATCCGCCCAAAGACTAAGGGCTGCTGTACACTAGGATGAAAACCCGAGATTGAATCCAGTTGGATGATTGAAGTAGGACTAGTGTTGGGGCGAATTTTGGTGTATGAGTCCTTTTGTTCGACATGAGTATAGCAAAGGACTTGAGTCCTCTGGTGGATTCAAGTCTTTTACCGAACTCGCCACTCCAACTTCAATTCTCAAACCGGATTCAATCTTGGTTTTCCATCCTAGTGTAAACCGCCCAAAGACTAAGGGCTGCTGTACACTAGGATGAAAACCCGAGATTGAATCCGGTTTGATGATTGAAGTAGGACTAGTGTTGGGGTGAATTTTGGTGTATGAGTCTTTTTGTTCGATATGAGTATAGCAAAGGACTTGAGTCCTCTACTGGATTCAAGTCTTTTACCGAACTCGCCACTCCAACTTCAATTCTCAAACCGGATTCAATCTCGGTTTTTCATCCTAGTGTAAAGCCGCCCTTACTCATTCAGCATTAATTGAATAAAACCCAATTTCATTTCCTGTTCAATAAGCTTTGGATAAGGTGGTTCATGTCTTAAAAGTTCTTCCCCATTGTGCACAGTGGTAAAAAGGTTTTGTCAACACCCTCTCGGATGAGAAAATCTTTCCCTTGGACCAGCTCTACATCCAATCCAATCAAACAAAAGATTCGGACAATATTTTTGGCAAAATGGTTGGCAGAGAGATTGGCTTTTAACTAATGATTAAGTAAATCAAAAATATGTTTTTTATCGTCAAATACTCATTTTTTTATACTTCTCTTTTTTCTAAATTTCCTCAAAATAAATGCTTTTGATTTCATGTTATCCTAAAATTGGATATTTTGGTGTAAAAGTTTTCATGATAGAACAGTAATATTGAATCTTGGCGTGATTGCTCCAGTTGATCCAAGTATTGTCATTTTTATGTACTTTTGGGCCTAGGAAGTTGGGCCTTGCCTACGGTGCCACATTTTTGTTTCAACCCTGATCTGACCTTCCTGATAAACTTTGACATCAGTTAGTAAAGCTATGTTATTTGGCTTTGAGTTGCATTTATTCAACTCTTTTTTCAGTTAGATGTTTGCAAAGCAAATGCAAATTAGAAAAAAGCGATCAATTTTAAAAGGTTAGCATTCAAAATAAGTGGTTAAGCGATAAATGTGCTTTTCTCCTAGAGAAAAAAAATGTATTGAAAGAGTAAATATGGTTCAAAGTATGTGGGCGAGGGCTTACTTTAAGAGGTCAAGATGATAGCTTATGTTTACCTTTCAACACAGAAAAACACCGAATTTTTCAAAAATATTGCCTTTTTGGGAGTTAATATTATTTAAATATTTCGCCTCTAATACTTATATATTTTCGGATTCTCCACTAATGAGGATGGAAACTTGCCCTGATCCAAGATGGAACGCATCAAGTATAGTGAAACAGGAGTAAGAACTTTTTAGCTGAAACTGAGATGTCGCACCTTCAGGGTCCGGGCAGCGTACCGAAATCAATCTTTGCTTGTTGAATGTGCTTACCCCAATCTAGAGAGATATCAATTTTGGCTCTCTTTGGCTTTTGTATTACATGACAAAGTATGCCTACAACACGAGTCGAATCAAACCCCAATTAACCGGTTTTGTTCCAGTTTCTTTGACCTGTGGAAGTTCAACTTCAGAGAATTGTACCTACTTGGTTCAGAGTGGTGTGACCTCTGTGTCGCCCAATCCTTGCACCTACACCATTTGCAAGTGTTCGAATACGATTTGCCGGATTCGCTTCGATTTCACGGTAATAATTGGAATTATATTTATGCTTCGTTGTTAGATCCGCACCCAATCGTTTTATACTATTCACAGATCTTTGACCTAGCCCCTCCAGTTCTTGGCGAAGTATCAGACGCTCCTGTGCAAAGTCAAGGTAGGATCAAGTTGCGGGTATGAATAGTGAGACTTTTGCGTTTCTTTGCGGTTATGTAAACGCTAAAGCGTCAAACGTTAAACTATGGAGTTGACCCAATATGAAAACTCTCTCGCTTCGCTACCCAGTGTGAAAATACAATCACTCCTCAAGTGAGTGGTCTTCTCAAGTTAGTGTTCAAACTGGTCACGTTATTCTAGGTGGCGCCATCGGGGATTGCACCTCAGACACATTTTCGGTCACCTCGCCTGGAGGATCAGGCTCTCCAATCATTTGTGGCATCAACACCGGACAACACCGTAAGTTTTGAAGTCTTGCTTTTCAGTGGGCGAAAATTGCAACATTTTATTTTTTACAGTTATTGTCGATGCCTCGGATGAATGTAATGTGGCCGCATTCAGTTTGGGGGGAATTGGTTCAACCAGTAGGAGTTGGGACATAAAAGTGACACAATATGAGTGTAACAGTGGATTAGGCGGTAAATGGAAGGGATTGCCACTCCTAAATTATTTTAAAAACATATTTAATTCTTTTGAAGGGCCACCTGGATGCTTACAATATCATACTGGATCTAGTGGAACAATCTCAAGGTTTACCAGTGAGCACCCACCATAAAATTTGTGGCTTGATATCTCATTTCTTGGTTTCAGCTTCAATTTCCCTATTGCTAGTTCCGTCGTTGGGCCTACAGGTAATACATTGATCATGGTTATAGAATCAGACAAAAAATGTTGTTTGTTTGTCAAGTAGAAATTTGAGAGGGTTGCACTAACCGGTTGTCTTCCCAATGCCTCCTCGGTTCAACTCTTTCGCACATCCAAACCATCAAACTTCTACAATTTTTGCTTTGACGTGAAAACAACATATTTTGTCGGAGTCTAATTATTAGATGTTTGATGAGGTAGAATTTCATGAATCCCTTTCTTTACAGTGACTCATTTGTCTGATCAGCATTATAATATTTGTGTACGCCAAGAGGAGTCAAAGTGTGTTATTTGTTATACACCCAAAATTCAATCTGCAACCCCAACAGCAGCAGCACAAGTAAGACATATTATTTTCATTAATATGATCAAATTAATTAATTCAAATTGCTCTCTGCTCTTCACCACCTCACTTTTTAAATGTACACCTAAAAACCAACGATAAATATAGAGGCACATCGAAAATTTAATGCGACCAAGGTTGGAAAAATAACTTGTTTTAACGATAAGCAAAAAATCTAGAGATTTGAGCAGTTTTTGTCTCAACACAGATTTTTCGACTTTTACCAATGGCTCATTCGACAAGATTGACTAATATTGGTCGGATGTAATGTCGTGGTGCGTCCAAAATTTTCGGTGATTTATGGCTAGGCTAAGACGTAAATGGTTTTTCAGATCTGTGAGAAAAAAAGCTTTTTTTGCTTTAAAGTTTGGAATTATAGTTGTGTTTTCAGAAAAAGCCTCTATGTTTGGTAAATAGGACAGACAGGAACACATTGGGAATGAGAGGGCTCCTTCATTGGGAAAAACTAGGAAAGTTGGGACTGTACAGTATTCAAAGAATTTGTATGAGACGTGTTCTGCACTTTTCGTTTTTAAAAGTATTCATGAGCTGCGCCCTCAACCAGGTCTAAGAATTAAACAAAGTGACCACTTATGCTTAACTTCTGTTTTGACAGTACCCTCATGCATTCAACAACCCTGGTTTGTTCGAGCAATGAGGTCCACTTCTCTTGTTTCTCGGGTTTCTTCATTGTACAATTCAATTCCCCCAAATAATCGTTGGGAATACGTAGGCCTTATAGAACCGGCAGCATCTTCCAAGTCAGATTTAGACAATTTTTTGGTCAAAGTACCTGATCAGCCTTACATACATTCAAGGACTAGCCAGATCCACTAACTCTGATTTATAGGTGGATCAGATATCAAATTTGTTTTTGCAGGTTTTTTAACCGATGCTTGGAAATGATTTCCCAGCAAGTCGAGTTATGTTTTTTTAAATGATCTACCAACGAATTAGTACCTGCCGTTTTGAACGCACCCCTGAACGTAGGCTGGCCAGATGTCGTTTGCAGGAAACGGTGCAAGTCTCGCTTAAACTAGGCAAGGGTTCATCTACTAGGTAGAATGGGGCACCCCCACGTGGTTTCGTGAACGCAAATTTTGAAATGCGACAACACTAAATTTTACCCAGTCACATTTCAAGATGTGCGTTCACGAAACTATCTGATACTCGCAGTAGGTGCAACTGGGTACATATCGCATCTCAAAAAATGCACTCACGAAACCATGCGGGGGTGCCCCTTTGGGCAAAAGGTTGTACAGTGTAGGGGCTTTATTCAAAACGAACGAAGTCTTTAGGCTCTTTAAGAGACTTGCGTCGAATGGCGCAAGTAATGTCTCTTCCGACACTCTGGGAGTGTTCAACGCCTGGATTGGGGCTAATTTTTTCATGGCATGGTTCAATCTATTTTATTTTGTCCACCTTAGGTAAGATTTGAGCTCAGCATTTAGAGCGCAGGAAACAGGAAAGAAATTTGCGGAAGAAGACAATAGTTTTCACGCAACCTCTATATTTTTCGTTCCATTCTGTTCTCCTTTTTCTTCTGATGGTCGGAAAGGGTGATGGCAATTTCAAACTCGTAAGGGCCCTTATTTGCAACGTCACACGGCCCAAAGAAAACGGGAAGAGGCACGGTAGATTGGGCATGTTGTCTTTGATTTCACTCTACAAAATAACGTTTGTTGTTCATGCACACGTTCACTTGACAATCCCTATAAATTGATTGATGAGCCCGGACTAGTGTAGTTTCTAAAAGACTTTAGTACAGTACAGTTGTAGGGTCACGTATATCATCATCATTGGTTCGTATTTCCCGCCTCCATTTAGCTCATCTGTTTAAGTTTACGCTCTGACGTTTTTGACGGGATAGTTTTTTTGTGCTAGAAGAAAATGAAGCCATCAACATCTGCGATTGCCTCGTCTTATCTTCTAAGATAGTGACCCCACCGTGATCAGGATACACCCTTCTTCTTCAAAATGGATGACTACAAAGATCTCATCACCGGTCTTGTCACGGCCATGAAGGACAACACGGAGCAGACCCACGCCACCATAACCGAGTTCAGGGAGGCCCAGACCTAGTTCGTGGCCAACACCACGATCTCGAGAGATGCTACTGTGTCCGCTGTCACCGGAAGAACGCCACCAACGCCGCCTCTGCCGTGCCCGAGGTCGCGTGGGTGCTTCAGTCCTCCAAGATGCCAACGCTCTGGGAAGCACAGTCAAGGATGTGGTTTGCCCAGTTGGAGAACGCCTTCAACGACACCCACCTGCACATCATCTCTGACGCAGCCAAGAATGCCCAGCTCTGTGGCCTCCTCACACAGAAGGCCGTCACTGAGTGTTGGGTTACCATCTCTGCCGACAGCAGTGCCTTCTAGGACCACTACAAGACCCACAAGGCAGCTGTGCTCAAGGCTTTTGACCTCTCCGGCACGTAGAAGCACTTGCAGCTCTTCTCTGTGAAGGCCAAGGGAGGTAGGTCTTTCAAGGCGCTCAACAACCATCTGATCTTGCTTGAGGCTGACCCTTAGGAATTCAGGAAGGCTTATTTCATTGGTACCTTCATTCCCAACGACATCCACACCATTCTTGCCCCTAGGGGGAATTTTGAGAGCAAGTCCCTTGCTGAGATCTGTGCTCAAGCAGACCTCATTGCTCAGCAACCTGCCCTAGGGGCAGGGGCAGGAGTTCTGGCCGTGGCCGTTGCGGGTATGCTCGTCTTTCCTCGAGAAAAAGGTCAAGGAGCTGGAGGAGACCAAGTTCGCTTTCAAGGAGAAGTGGCTTGACCACATTGGTGATGACCCCGCTGAGTTGTGTGGCAAGGTGTCTGAGGCCACCATCACCCACTTTGACACCCTCAACGCCTGCATGGACAAGGAACTCAAGGAGGACACCATCGAGATCATCAAGGTTGGTGTTCTCCTTGGGAACCGCAGTTCCACAGCTACACAGGCCGCCGCCGCCTCAACCTCCACAATCTTGAGGGGCTCCATCTTCAAACTTGTGTGGGAGATCAAGCCCTTCACGCTCATGTCATCATCCACGCCACTGGAGCTCTGATTGTGGATTGACTGCCTCCATGAGTACGTATGCTGCATCCCACTTTCAGGCAGAGTCAGATAGCATGCAGTGGGAAGGACTCAAGGTCTTTTTCGTCTTGGCTGGTTGTCAGGCCGAGACAGAGTTCTTCCGCAGGTTGAGTAAGGTCAAGAAACCAACCCTGCCGAAGCTGTATGAGGTGTTCCGTCCACAATCGAGTACATCATCCTAATATGACATGGATAAATGATGTACAAGATGAATGATTGTTCCCGGAACGGTTTTTATCAAAATGTAAAGATAACATATGTTATTGTCTTGGGAAAAT
The DNA here is from genome assembly GCF_007210705.1 of Tigriopus californicus. Taxonomy (NCBI): domain Eukaryota; kingdom Metazoa; phylum Arthropoda; class Copepoda; order Harpacticoida; family Harpacticidae; genus Tigriopus; species Tigriopus californicus. Next base: position 1,525,780 of record NC_081450.1, on the reverse strand, counting down.
CCCAAAGTTGTTGGATTGCCCATCATGTAGTCCGTTTGTCGGTCAGATGTCGACCAAATGCCAGCCTAATGCTCGTGAAGACGTCGTGATCCATCACAAGTAGCTCCTTCAGCCCTTGATCATCCTATCACCAAGGAAAAGCTCCAGTACCCAGAGGGCTGGTCAGCCCAGCTACAACCATGGGTGAGGAATGTCGGCTACATGTTGGAAGGGAGGAGAAACAGGAAATCCTCGGTCACCAAGAACGATATTCTCGTGATCATTGTGAGAGGGGGAAGAGAATCAGAATAAGCAATCTCACCCTCAAGGATCGACGTTACCAAAATGTCGGCCCCCTGACAGCAAATGACGACCAATCCTTCCTGAATGTTCCGTTGGGACCTAGTTCCGGCCCAATGTCAACCCTTTGCCGTTCAGACACAGTGGTGGTCAGATGTTGCCCACATGCCACACCCTACAGAAGAGGCAGACATAATCTATTGTCGGCAATCCAGGAAACCCCTTGATGGCCAATGTGGCTAGCCTGACAAAAGGAGGTCAACCCTGGACATTGAGGAAACCGTTGCCGTCCACCAAGGGCCCTGGGACAACCCGTTTTAGCCTCCATGAGGAAGAGGCGGAAACCAACGTGGTACGGGAAATTTAACCAAAACGACAGTCACATTTTTGGGCTCGAGCAGAGCAGGAGTCACATTTTCATTCTCCAGGAGAGAAGTGAGTTTTTGAACCTCTCCAAGGAGGAAGCACCCGCCATTGCTAAGTGCTGGGACTTTGTCATTGTTGTGGTGCCAAGAAGTGGGAACTGTTTCGAAGGACAGAGATCGTCATCATATGGGAGTAGGAAACCCAGGAAGCCGTGCACAAGAGCAAGAGGACCTGGGAAGTGCCGAGTCTGAGTACAGCACTTCGTCACTTTGTTAGTGGACCTTCAATCCCGTCGAGTGGACGTCATCCGAGCATCTCCGTTGGACCATCTCACCAGACATCGAGCAGTAATTATTAACCCATTGATTTCATATGCGTATGTCCCCTTTTCCATTGGCCCAACAATTCCCCCACTTTTCTTACCAGAGCAAGACAGCTGATAGGCGGTGTGTTTGTGATGAATAAAGTAGATTGAACTGTACAGTTTGCCTTGAAGAGTAGCCTAGATTTCTCAGACGACCGAGATCGTGCTGGCATCGTAGGGAGTAGAGGTAGCAAGTGATTTGTATGCAACAACTGTATCTAAAGTTCATCACTCTTGTAGCAGAAATCAGTAGTTAGACTCTAGAGTAGAGGTCGACTTTGATAGACGCGTTTAGACTAGGATAGTGACCACATTTTGCAGGATATTTAGCCTTGAAGATTGGCCCAGGTATGCCAGACAACCGAGATTGATCTGGGACCAATGGGGAGTAGAGGTAGCTAGCGATTTGTATCCTTAGTCGTTTAATGATTGTTTGAGGCCCTGATAAAGGAAGCTCGAACTATTGCTCGTATGCCCTGATTAGGGTTATAACCGGAGGCCTTAAGCTAGGTCTAAGAAATTTAAGCCCTTGTACTAGGTGCTCTCCATCTTTGAGAGCTATCAAGGTATTTTTACCTAGTGCTTGGGTCAGGAGTTCCATGTTTCCATTCACCACGGGAATTCAATAAGTCAGGACCTTTCACCCCTGGCTGGTGGACGGAACATGAGGCCGCAACCGCCTATGAGGCCATCCTTGCCGAGTCCACCTCCACAGTCATCCCTGTTGCCGCTGTTGACATCATGAAGTCCACTGAGACCATCCTCGCCGCCATGGATGCAGCATGTCATGGGTGTGGGTCCCACTGGCACACCCAGTTATGGTGGCGTGGGTCTGCTCCGTGTTGTCCTTTATGGCCGTGACAAGACCGGTGATGAGATCTTTGTAGTCATCCATTTTGAAGAAGAAGGGCGTATCCTGATCACGGTGGGGTCACCATTTTAGAAGATAAGACGAGGCAATGGCAGATTTTCTTCATTTTCTTCTAGCCAAAAAAAATTATCCCGTCAAAAACGTCAGAGCGTAAACTTAAACAGATGAGCTAAATGGAGGCGGGAAATACGAACCAATGATGATGATATACGTGACCCTACAACTGTACTGTACTAAAGTCTTTTAGAAACGACACTAGTCCGGGCTCATCAATAAATTTATAGGGATTGTCAAGTGAACACGTTCATGAACAACCGACGTTATTTTGTTGAGTAAAACCCCTAAAAAGTTGAAAAAAGTATTCAAACCCAATTCGACTTTTTTTGCTGTAAGAGCCCTTATAGCTAGCACTAGTTAACCAACTGATTGAGCATTTCAAACGGATCATTGAGGAACTAGCCAGTTGATATCATCCATCTTGATTTTACCAAGGCCTTTGATATAGTCAGGCCTATAACCACTATTAGACTCTGCTCTATGAGCGCAAAGTTGGATGAGCATGACAGTCCAAGGAGGAAAATTCAAGCGAAGGTATAGATCAATGAGAAAGATCAAATGAAGAAACCAAGGCTTATGAAAACGACCGCAATCGGTCTATTCAAATAAATAGAAATGAGGCACTACCAAGAAAACATCTGTACTTTAAATGTGAGAATTTGACTAAATTTTCATTCTTTTCTTTCAGACCTCGTTTGGTTTAAGGTAAGCAGTGCTCATTGAATGGCACAATTGGGCTTGCTCCAGAATTTCGCAATAGGTTGAGAAGTGCTACAGGGAACCTCGTCGACGTCAAATTCGAGGCTTAGTCAGTTGTTTGGAGTCGGAATGTTGCTTCAAAGTTACCTTTGCTATTTTTAAAGAAAAATAGTGTAGATTGTGGTTTTGACATTGTCACAGTCCCTGCATGCCATTTTCTTCATTTTAAGCTAAAAAGGGAGCTTTTGCGAAAATATCTCCTTTAGTTGTAACGACGAACCGGAGAATGTACGACTACAAACAAGTAAGACAAGAGGTATCGAAATACGTCGACAAGATTCTATGTAAGAGTTTTCAAGCAATTGCCAGAATTCTTGTATAAGGATACGTATAGTAGAGTATAAGAAAATATAAGTATACTCATTGTATGAGTTTGGCAAGTCGATAGAACAGAGGAGCTATCCTGTGACGTTAATTTTCAGTTTTTTGATATTTTGATTCTCAAATTACAATGCGTTACATGGACTTATTAAACTTTTCAAAAGCCCGTTTCAGAGAGATTGACAAAATCTATCACGTTTAAACAAAAAAATAAAACGTTACGGGTATAATGTCACAAACTTAACTTCTTCTTTTATTGTTTTGATTGTCATGCACCCACCATAAATTGAGTGTGATAATGTAATTTTTGACAACTATAACGATATTCAATTTAGAAACAGTACAAAAAGTGTTTCAGGACTATTTGGAGCATTGTGACCTTTAACTTACCTATGTCCTTGGCGTGATCCCTCAAGGTCTTCAGAGGGTCCATAAGCATTTTTTGAAGGATAGCCTTGGCCTCATGGAGGTCCCACACGCTTATATAACTAATGTCAACCATTTTCAACACTGGGCTATTCAAGTTGTTTTTAAAGTTTTATGCCTTTCTGGACATGCCTATTGATCCGTGGTCTTATGCTAGCTCTCATTACTGTGATATCGCATTTAGCCTGTTCATATTTTCCTGCCCACAGCTGCTGTGGGCTGCCCCTCAGGTCTGGTCGAAAATAAAGCAGTCAGTTTCTAGCATTTGCAACTTGTACATGCGACTCAGTAATGGCGCAGTCTTAAATTACTAAATTTACGCTCTGTAACGCCCTCCTACCACGCCCACCATGCCCGAGGACACCCTGGACCCGGCCAAGATCACGGCCACGGCCCAGATTGGTGATTCCAAGCGCAGCATTGCCGGCCTCCAGAAACCAATCCAAAGAGACATTGTCCACTGCTCGTGCCCGCCCACCCAGGGCCCGTGCTCTTTCCGTTGCCATCACTGACCTCATGTCAGCCTTGACCAAGATCCGTGACCTTGAGGGCAGAATGAAGGATCGCTACCTTGAACTGATAGACTTGGCCATCCAGGCTGACGTGGAGACTGACACCCTTGAAGCTGAGCACTCCTCTACCAATGAGTGTGTTGCAACCCGTGAGGCTACTCTCGACCCTCTGTCAGAGTTTGAAGCGGCCATGGAACAACCAGTGCCGTCGCTCCCCAGGCCGCGCCGAGGCGCCACGTGCCAGCAGCCTGCCAGGTCAAAGGTTGTAGTGGCTACAGCACCTCTAACTCCAATGAGGATGCCCGCATTGCTTCCATCTCTCTGAATCCGATCCTGTCCATGGCTACTGTGTCCTCCGTCACTCTGGATGATCACGTGCTGATCATGGTCCTCAGCCTGTGAGCAACCTGCTTCTCCGCGCTCTTAGTAGCATCCCCACTCCTAGTCCCGTCATGCGTCTTTATCAGAAGAATACAAAGAATGCTGCTGACGTGGCCGTTACGCCGGACTGCGGCGCCACAGTCAGCTGCATAGCGTGGGACATTGTCACGTTTGCTGGCTTCAACTATGAGTGCATGCATGCCCATGCCTATGAAAGCCTGCAATTCCTCACCTATTTCCTGGACGTTATTATAAGCTCTCTGCCATTGTCTCCAAAAGTCTTGAAAATGAGTTTTTGCTCTCCCATGTAGACTGTGTGGAGTCGGGCATCCTTCCCAAGTTTTTTCCCCTTCCCATTGGCAATGCCACTACTGCCACTGGTCCTCACCGGCGTGTGGCTGCCCTGGGCAGCCGGCTCCCGCCCTCAGCATCCCAAACCGGCCCCTCGCACGTCCCATGGTGAGGTCCATGAACTGGAGTCAGACGTCTATCCTGAGGATTCCATTGACCGCACCAAGACCAACTTATCTGACTTTTTGGTAAACAAGCTTCCTCCAGACGCAGGGCCGATGTGTTGTTCCCTGGCCAAGCTCATTCTCAAGCCCAACAGTGACATAATCCCAGAGCAGGCTGCCACTGCCAGGGCCGTCCCCATCCATTATCAGGAAGACACATGCAGTCTCAGGCAATACTTGTGTCTGGGCAAGAAGCCGATCATTGAGCTGGTCTTCCACGTCACACATTGGAAATCTTGCGCCCATTTTGCGCCGAAAAGCTCCAAAGGTGTCAGTTTTGTCAATGACTTCTGAACCTGGCCATCCAGCACCCCTACCACCCCGCCTTCTCCATTGCTGACCTTCTTCAAGATGGTGAACCCCAAAGCCAAGTGCTTTGAATGTGCTTCAAAATTGGAGGCTGTCCAATCCTCGGACCTAACAACTTTCATTACTGAGAAGGGTTGCTTTCAGTTCACCCGTGTCCCTATGGGTGTCGCCAACGCTGGTACTTCTTTGGTATCAAGACTGATCACGAATTTGGGGGAATTCAACATTTTCTCAAAATTGTGGATCGAGGTCAAGTTCCTGGGTCACCTTATCTCAGCTGAGGGCATCCGGCCGGATCCTGACAGGACCCGTGCCATCCGGGACTTCCCAGCGCCGTGCAACGTCTCCATGTCAGTGTCATGTTCTCGTTGGGAGCGTATTGAGATGACTGTTTTATTATTTGACTAGAAGGGGTTTATATAGGTAGTGACTAGAATGATAAGTGCGAGCATGAGCAATCACACCATCTCCCTTTCGGGGGAAAATAATAAAATACATAAGTATCCGGGGTCACGGGCCATCCTGGGTCACGGGCCATCCAGAGTCACGGGCCATCCAGAGTCACGGGCCAA